>NC_132882.1:15621909-15706909 GCF_030463535.1 Salminus brasiliensis | reverse complement strand
ATGACTGCCGCTATTTAAGCCGTAGTATCGCAAAGCGGCGCTGTCTGAACGCTGGTGGAACACATCCATGTGTCACGTGACCCGACCAACTCGTTACCTTAACAACCGGACAGCGTCCTTGGCGGCTATTTACAACATACGGCCATACAGCCGTCGGCGCCATACAGATCTGTGCTGTAAAAACAACCTAGTGCAGAAGAAGAGGAGAGGTTTAAGGTAGACCTTGAACTAGCTAGATTATGAACTGAACAGGCGTGGCTGAATGAGGTTATTTGCACATTTAACTGAACATGTCCTTTTACCCTTTTGTGTGTCACAGAAAGAAGAGGAAATGGTGGATAGACTTGCTGAGCTGGAAAGGTGTGTTCTCCCTGTTTTGTGTCAACATCACTATTTTTCAGAAGATATTATTCTCTGGTATGGCATTTTTAAAAGACAAGATAAATAAAAATAAAAATAAAATTAATGTTTTAACCCTTCAAAAAGTTTGTCAGAACAGGCTGTCAACTCGAATAAACAGTTTAACAATACCTGAAAAGTTGTAATATCATTGGAAACGTTTGTTTCTGGGTGCATTTAAGCACAAATATTAATAAATACATGCCATGTGACCAATGTCTCCAACATTCCTCTTACAGGCTGCATCCCAAACAGAGCACAAGCACACTAAATAGCGCACTACTAATAAATGTGCATTTGTTAGTGTAGTAATTAAAGTGTAGACGTGCAATTTGGGATGCAGACACAAAAAAGCCCTTACAGAGAGAGAGAGGTCCAGAAAAGGCTGCAATCCCATTAAACAGGCAGCTCTCAAACAGCTCAGAAAGACAGGATCTCTTGCCCAACGGCTCTGATGGTTAAAACGAAAATCAGATGAACAGAATTTTCTGATCAGTAGATGAGGTTATATTTCAGATTATAATTTTTCAACAAATCGAATACAAGCTTTCCCTCGCCACTAGGGAAAGCCATGCTATGTTCATAACCGTGCCCTATTCACTATCCCCTACATGTGAAAATCCAGTATCCATAATCCACTATATAGAGCACTATTATAGAGGACAGAATTCAACAAGGTAGTGAACCATTTCAGACATGTCATGTGTGCACATAAGCGATCTGAACATCGGTCTTCATCAGAGAAGCTGCACGTTAATCTTCCAACCAAACAAGGCAATGGATTATGGGTATTCCATGTTGGCTAGTGTACACTACTTTGTTTGTAGACTACTTGTTGAATTAGCATTTTGGGACTATTGGGAAATTTGGGAAAATTCTGCACATGTTTTGGGACGTCACTACAAAACGGCGGTACCCTAAATGGTGCTTTTCACTATTTAGGTTTCACCAGTTTCAGCTACAGTTTTTTCTTTTGATAATGAAAACTGTGACAGCACTCTTTACAGGAAATGACATTACCTACATTGTTTTATCACAAAAAAATCAGTTTGATAAAAATGAGCAAATATCACAAAGTTTTTATTTTTTTTTAGTTTTATATTAGTGCTTGTAAAGTTTACAGAATGTTGCTCCTGATGTGAGGATTGGTGTATTTGATGTGCTGAGTGAGAGATAATGAGATGGAGGCAGGTAATGAGTATGTTACACAATTGTTTTCTTTTTCTTATGTGAAGAAATTTTCATTTTCATAAAAATGGAATCAAAGGTCCACGTTTTGGAGGTTTCTTCAATCAATATCACTTATATAGCATTCAGTAAGCACTAAGGGCAATCTGAGACTTGAATTTTAAATAATGCTAACTCTAAGGTGGCACTTAACTAACCCTTTTATCTCTTTTCAGCATCAGGAATGTCTCGCAGGGGGCAGAATTGGTACGAGCTACCCAAGCTGGTTCCTCCAGGGCCCTGATGCAGCAAGAGCGCATCCAACAGAGAGAGACTCAGCTGGCTCACACTGCGCTCACTCTGGTGGGTCATTAACTTTTATAGAAGAGTTTCCTTGTTGGTCACGATGGCAGCTATGAGTTTTGTTAAATATTTGATGTGTGCAACTGTTCCTGAAGGTAAATGATATCAGAGTGTATCAGTGTCCCATTAGAGAATACATAATGAATAACCTGAGCTGTTCTTTTTCCCTGTGTGTTTCAACAGGTGCGTAGAGAGGAACTGCGCAGAGTCCTGGAGCAGGAGAGACAGCTTTATAGCAAAGAGTTAAGCCAAAGGGGCTTGGCTATATATCAACAGAGAATATAAACACCACCACTCTTTAACAAGATGATCCAGATACTCCACCTTTACTACACTCCTGTCATTGTCCTGTTTTATGCAAATGATGTAGGGCAAAAGTCATATGGGAGTAGTGTATGCTTTGTCATATTTGTTTTGAGTTGGACAAAGTGTTGGCTGTTCCTCTGTGTTTCCGTACATATAGTAGACGATGCCTTTACAAACCTGTTCCATGGCATTTTGTTTCTGTCAGACAAATGAATACATAATGGTCAGGAGGCTAAGCTTTCAGCCAAGTACAGCTTTAGGGAGTGTGTGTATAAAGGCTGGAGGCAAGTGGATTAAAAAAACAACAAATAAACATGGATGTTAAAACACACTCATGTCCCAAAGTTTATACTTGCAGGTCATAGTTTTGCATAAATACAAATGAAATGAAAAAAATCTGCAACTTTATCAACAGTGTATAATGTCAGGGGCAGAGACTGGATGGGACATAGACACATCATGCAATTAAAAGTAACAGAGAATACGGAGTGATCACACAGAGCACACATTCAGTGTCCAGGACATCGTTTATGTTATAAAATAAATCTTTCAAAAATAGTTTTCTGTTATGTGATCTGCCATGTGCTCCAGGGCTTCCTTGTGATTCCCGCTTCCCTATTATTTGTTGCAGGTATTGACTGAAACAAGACACCATGTTTTGTGCTGCGAGTCTGTGAGGTATTCACAAATACAGTACAAACCGCACATCAATTCAGACCCTACAGCCATAGTGCTCTACCATCTACTAAACAGCAGAAGAGGAAAAAAAGGCCTTGTGTAAAGTTTCATTTCTGGTAAATACTGTAGGCGTACTGTTGCAATGACCAAATTCCATATGTACACTAATAGTGGATATGTTTTTGTTTGTCTAAAGCATTGTGGGTTAATGAGCTGAATGTGTTAATACAGAGTGAAACAGTACAGAGTGAGCTTCTTAGATTGGTTATCTGAGTTACTGTAGCTTTTCTGTCAGGTTCGACCAGTTACGTCAGGTCAAACCAAAGCGTTTCCATCTGCAGAACTGCTGGATGCTCTGTCTTTATTAACGTAAACTCAAAATCAGACTATTCTGCATCAGGTCAGCCGTTCTTCAACTACTCAAACCAGCCCTTATAGCACCAGCAATCATGCCACACTTAAACTCACATGACATTTATTCACCATTCGGATCATGGTGTGAACCAATTGCCCATATACTGAAGACCCTGATTCAATCTGAAGCATGTGAGAAGTGATCTGTAATGAATCTGGAGTAACTTGAGAGATTACTGCAGTCACTACAGGACAGGAGTGATGTAAGCTGATTGTTATATGAAAAATAAATAAACAATACATAGAAACACGTAAATTACACAAAGCCTAATATTCCAAATTCCTAATATTTCAAATAATCCATATGAATGTATGTAAATTCAAATGGATGCAAAAGTGCACACCTTCACTGCCAGGCCTGTACGTACATTATATTTGCAATATTATCTATTGTAAATGAACTGTAAATGGATGGACAACAATTATGCTGTTTAATATCAAAGGATATTAAAAAGCTAAAAATATATAAATAAGTAAAAGCCTCTCTAGGACAGGTCTAACAAAGAAAAAAAGCATATGGAGAGTTTCTGCATCTGCCGTGTTGAACAGAGTGACAGGTCAGAAGAACACTAAGATTATGATTTAAAGACTATTAATAATGAATGACCTTTTTTCAGTGCAGAGTCTGAGAATTCTGAAGTTTGCATGTAATTTTACAGATAGTGGCAGTTAATGAAGGGATGGTAGAAAGAAAGGTAAACCTGGTATTGAAGTAGATCTTCATCCTGTTAGTATAGAAACTGTAAAAAAAATCCCATCAGCACTTCCTGTGTTATAGGATTTGAACCAGTGCTCCTTTGATCACAGTGACAGCACCTTAGTCCATTAAACCACTTGGAGCCCATCCTTACAAACTCTATCTGTTTTATTTTTACAGATTTTACTACTGTACATAATATACCCTAATCATGCAGTTGTGTCAGTCTGACTATCAGAGTTTTAACCCTTACAAAGCTTTTAAGAGGCCTGGGAAACATACAAGTCACAGTAGCAGTGCCTATGAGTAGACTTTACAAACAGTTACATTCAGTATGTACAAAGGCTTTAACTGTAGTGACTAACCACACAAGCACACTTGATACGTGACAAATTCTGTTTGTATAAAGACAGCTGGCCACCACACACATGCACACAGTCTAACATAGACACTACACTGAATAATGAAGTAAAATATAGCCAACTTTTAAAAAAAGATAGAATAAGAATTGTCACATAAGCAAATCATGGGGCGGCTGTCAAAGAAGCATGCCACACTATTTGTATAAGTAGATTCATGACCATGTTGCATTTAAAAATACACATTTTATTTTGAGCAGTGGCAAATGGCATCACATGTAACTGTAAGAAACTGCTACTCTCTTAAACCCTCTTCCTTTTAACATTGTCGCCTTGTCTGTCAAACAGGCCCACATCCTTTGCTCTCTGTTCACTGTTCACCAACCCTTACCAGCTTTCAAACTGAAGAGAGAAGACTGATTTGTTTGCAGATTATATCGACAGCAGGATAGCGCCTTGCCCTATCCTGGTGTGTGCACACCTCTGTGGTTCAGGGGAAAAGCAGATGCCTATGCGTATGCCACATAAAGGTAAACAGACAATCTTTAGCTTTAGCTTTGATGCAGCAGCTGGGTTATTCGAGTTTCGCACTGCAAACAAGGTTCAATTCAAGGGCGGTCGCAAGGGGATGTAAAACCACCTTTGTAAAACCACAATTCCCCCCTTTCCATTTACATTCAAATAAAATTATGATGTAATACCACTTAACATCTCTATTATAAATAACCCATCTATATTTAAGATTTACATTCCATGTTGCCTTTAATGCATTAGACCAATCAGAGCAAATATGCAGTGCAGAATTATGCACTCTCAAAACATGCAGTCCCTTTTTACTGTATGTGTAATAGGCATGCATTAAAGGAAGTGAAACCAATAGAAAAGCAGAGATAAGAGCACACACACTTAAAAATAAAGTTGGTGCATTAGATTTTTGAGCAATGCCATAGAAGACTGTGAACCACTTAGGTCCAATAAAGATGTTGTAAAAACATGTTTGTAAAAAAGAAAAAAAAAACATTTTAAGACCATTTAAAGGATTGTAGAAAGTAGGATATTAGACCAAAGTGCAGGCCAATGCTGGAGAGGTGGCAGCCTGAAGCAAAACTGTTCAGCCTACACAGATAGCCTAAGCAGAGTTTGGCCTGTCCGATAAGAGAAGAACTGAGGACAATCTCTTTTCAGCTGCAGAGAATCAGAATATTCTCCTCTAGTCTGACTATAGGCCAGAGTGTTTCGACCAAATGAACACCACTGGTGTCACATTTGTGTTTCATTGTTAGAAGAACCCAGAACTCTGGTATTGCAAACATTACACCAGTGGTCTCCAACCCGCTCCTGCAGAGCTACCTACCTAAAGATCTAACATTCATCCACCCCACCTGATTCAACTGATTACTGCCTTTAAAAGATTTTGGCTGAAAGGCATCTGCTAGCTGTACGTTGGAACCTACAGGAAGGTGGTTCTACAGGAGGAAGGTTGAATACTACTGCACAGCATTCTTTTTGGATTCTTAGTTAAGTGTTTGTGGAACATGAGTGAAACCATGGGCCAAAAAAAAGTTTTATTCCAAAAAAGACTGAACACAATTTTCATAAATTTACTATATCCATGATTTGAGTAAGCTTTACACATGAAAGAAATATCAGTGCTATATTGTAAATAATATCTCATTTATTGGAGGAAATTATATAGTGTTATAAGTGTTTATATGCAGCATGCACTACAGTGACACCATCTAATACAAAATGCAGAGTGAATGCACACAATTAAAACATTTTTTCTTAGATTGTGGCATATAATCATTTTTACCATCGGCAACTTTTCAAGTGCCTGTAGTACTTTTATATTCTTGAAAGTCATAAAAAAATAATAAGTTTTTAAACTACAACTTTATTTAGTTTGCATTATAAAATGAACAACATTATATTATTTCTGTCAGTGTGAACAAAACATCACATTTGTGGAAAAGAAAAGCTGTACATAAATACACCACGTTAAGGATTTCTTTCCTGAGTTGTCGTAAGTCACTTTACTGGGCAGCCTTTTTGTCCTCGCACAATTTCCTACACAGACACAAGATGCAATGTTAAGACACCTTCAACAAAATGCTTACAAAGCTTATAAAGTCATAGGACTAGCAAAAGTAGAACACAGTTTTCAAATAGTTAATAAACCCACCCCTAAGAGAGAAAGGCCAATTTAGTTTTTCTTGACTCAACATGACCCGGGTTTTAAACTAGCAATCTTTGGATTATAGTGCCAGTACACTGGACCACTCAGCCCACCCTGCCCTTCAATCTTAATGGAAGCAATGAATCAGTGACACGAGTAAGAGAGCAGTACTTACTTTCCTTCCTCCTGCCCTTCATCCACAAACTTACAGATCTTGGCATCTCGGTCAAAAATTTGCTTCTGCCAATTTTTGACCTCCTCTTGAACTTTTTGCTCCTCTTCTTTGTGATCCACTGAAAAGAGACAGAAAGAGAGAGACAGTGAGATCACAAGGTTAGAATGGAAGGGTGAGACAAACAGTCTTCTGAAACCTACTAGGTCAGATTAAACTATGGGCATCACAATACTGTTTGGTGAAAATGCCCCATAACACAGTCTAGCATTCTGTTTCTGCTGCATTTGTAGAACATGGTCACCACTAATGACAATAACTAGCTGATGAATAAACTGATACCTCACCTTTTAGTTTCTCAAGTGCTGCAGCAGCTTCTATTTTCTTCTTTTCAGAGTCTGCCTACAGGGAGAGAGAGACAGCAGAAACATAGTTTAAAAGCAGGTTGTCCACATGATTGCACCAAAAAGACTTCCAGAGCCATTCTATACCAGAGCATTTGTATATTCAAATCTGCACACTCCCAGCTAATAATGTGGTACCTCTAACCCTCTGTGGTAGAACATCTACTAAAGTCAGTTCTATTTGTTCAGTTTTTAGACATCAAAACAAAACCACAAGAACAATCATAGTCTGGAGATAAGGCATGTAGCTTTTGGGTAGTCAGACAGAAACAGACAGATAGTAAATCACAATCATTATTGGCTTATCATATATGTATATATGGACATGACCTCCAAAACATATTTTATTATTGCTCATTGTGTTTACATGCATGTTTGTTTACATAAGAATGAACATCACCAATATTTTAGCCAGTGGAAATACAGCTAACCTTTAGTGCCTATAAAAAGTATACTGGAATAGCCAGGAATAATGATTAACCATTGGACCTGCTAGACAGGTGCACTACAATCACTTGAGACACGTTCTTTGCCCTTAGTTGACCAGTTACTTTAAATGGAGTGGATATTTACTTATTTTACATTATATACAGAAAGTGTTTTTATTTATGTATTATTTATTTGTATCCAATTCCAGTGTTTCTTAAAAAAAAGTTCACTGCCTTTTAAAAGGGTGTAATTGCATTATTATGTTCTTAGAATTACAATAGTATAATTTATCTGAATTATTTCAGGGACAATATTTTGTCCAAAAACCCCAAAATGGGCCATACAATCACATACTATGCATTTTTACATGCTGTCCTCACATTTCATCATTTCTCCATCATTTGAGACTACATGCAGTTCGTCTGTGTTCTAGAAGTACTGCTGAAACTGAAGATACCGACACACAATAACATCATACTGCTTAGTCCTATTCCTTACTTCATCCCCCTAAACTTTCCTTTCATGTAAAAGTATAGACAAAAACATAAACAACAAAAACAACATCTGTTATACATACACACACACACGTACACACATACACGTACACACATACACGTACACACATACACACACACATCTGTGCTGCAGAGGACAACTACTAAGGAGGTCTTGTTTCAGCTACCGTATTTATTTCACATTGGTACAATGTTGTCTCTCACTCGACATGAAGCGACTATTCATCCTGGTGCTGAGTAACGATCCTGTGCTGTTTTGAATGTCTGTCTGAGATCTTCTGTACATACAGTGAACTCTGAATGTGTTCAAACAAAAGCTAAATTCAGCTCTGAAGAGGAACAGAATGCCTTCTTACTGCCATTAGTCGAACTTCAGCATGCACGCAAATGAACAGCTTCCTACATGCAAACTAGGTGCGACACCAACAAGCAAGAATAAATGTGTGTTCTGAACTGCTATCTGCTATACTGGCGCTGTCAATAACTGAATGCAGTCAAGTGCTCCATGTTCGTTTACAACCCATGATGAAGGCAGAACAATTATGTAGCCATGAAGCTTACAATATCAGCTTTAGATTCTTCTAAAGAGACCACTCGCAAGAACTAAAGAGAAGAAACGCAAGAGTAACACTTATCTGTTTAAAATCCTGTAATATTACTCTGTCGGTTCTGTCGATGCAGGTTTTCAACAAATGCATGTGTACAGCTGTATATCGGGGGGCTCAAAGTGAGCTTACAAAGTGAGCACTCCACAACAGTAGGGAAAGCCCAGTGGCAAAAAGCACAAATTCTTGCATCATGCTTCTTAAATATGTGTCCACAAAACTACTTATATAAGCAATTCCAACAATCCTTTGCCAATCAAATTAAAACAATTACAAAATTATTTCCAAATAGGTCAAGTTTAGGCCAAGCGGTTGATCATGAAGACATGACTGTGATCTGCAGTTTGCTTACTTAGTTTTGCATTGGAGGTACAAGACTAACGTAGCTATAAAATATAATAGAGGTGTTTGGAATGGTTCACTAGTCCACTGATTCACCATTTCCTATATAAAGTTCACTATTTAATGAACTCAAGGGGGTGACTGAAGACAAAACTATACATTCTATACATTCTTGATATTGATTCTTTTGAATCATCTGAACAAATTGTTGTAATTATCTTGATAATTTTAGGCACACACACACACACACACACACACACACACACACACACACACACACACAATCTCACAGTCTGTTCTCTATTATTCCTAGTTTTACCCCAAAGAGGATGGGGTCCCCCTTTTTTGTGAATAGGTCCTTTTGGGTTTCTCATTGTTAACATCTTAGCGTTTCCTCACCACAGTTTTTTTTTTTGCTGTTTTGCAGGACGGTGTTTATGTTTTTCAGGGGACTGAGATTTTCTGCTGGAGGCTGTTATCAGGCTGTGTTTGGCAAAACTAAAAATAAGAGCCTGAAAATAAGAGTATGAATTGAACTGAAAATGAGCTACTAAACTACAAGACTACTCAAACTACCTGAGTGACATGCTCTTCACCTCTCCTCAGCATGGCCTACCCATACCTGTTCTATTCAGTGTAGCAGGCCAGAGGACCTGTTTTTTCATCTACTTATTTCTTCTCATTCACTTCTTCAGAAACTTTACAACACAAGGATACTCATACATATATGAACCGACTGTTCCTGGAGAAGGACGCAGTCCCATAAGATAAGAATCTGTTTGCTCTCATCTTCAAGCTGTTGTAGCAGCCAGAGCAGAGCCATTCATGGTCATTGGAGCTGAACAATAGATAGATGCCACCCAACAGGTTTATGCTAAGCGATTAGTATTAAACCCAGCAGAACGAACATGGAGAACGGCTATAGAAAATTCAAACACTACAACAGAGTTGTCTTGGCTGACTCCATTTGGGGTAAATGGACAATTATGTAAATGTGCTTATTCTGTAAATGAAGCATGTGCCACATCAGTCTTCAATGTCCCAAAATTTAGCCATGTCACTCCACTGCTGCGTTCTCTCCACTGGCTTCCTGTAGCTGCCCGCATCAGATTTAAAACCCTGACGCTGGCCTACAAAGCTAAGAACGGACCAGCCCCTCCGTATCTGATGACAATGGTCAAAAGCCGATCCGCACCAAGAGCCCTTCGAGCTTCAAGTACGGCTCGGCTCGACCCGCCATCCCTCAAAATCCGCGGAAGACAAGCGTCCAGGCTTTTTTCTGTCCTGGCACCAAAGTGGTGGAACGAGCTGCCCCTGGATGTCCGAACGGCCGAGTCGCTCGCTGTCTTCAAACGCAGACTGAAGACCCACCTCTTCAGAGAGTACTTGGACGAATAGTTCTATGGTCGCCTTATTGTATTGTGTTTAGTAATGTCTAAGCTTAGAGGTATCTTTTGAATTATTAGTCTATTCTAACTAGCTAAGGCTTTTCTTGGGTAAATAGCAAAGCACTTTGTAAGTCGCTCTGGATAAGAGCGTCTGCTAAATGCCGTAAATGTAAATGTAAATGTAAATCAGTCAAAACTATCCAGTGCTTATCGAATTGAACTGAATTTAAAAACTAGCTAATTTAGAAAAAAGTGAAGTGCTTCAATGTTAAATTCAACTTTTACATATACCCATTTCAGGCATTCAGGTTCACTTCCAAATCAGGAGTGGTGTGCTGACAGTTTCCAAATGTCTTTTCACTTCCCAAGGTCAAGGCCTCTTAACTTCCTGTTCATGATCATAACAGACTACAGCTTTTCTGCACCCTCATAAAAAGGCTGAATAACTGAATAACAACACGCAGTACAAAGGAAAGGACCAAAGAATTTTATGATCGTAGATGACTGTCTCTTGAAGCCATTTCTAAAATTCCTAAGATTTCTACAGATTCCAAAAGCATTCGTTAAACAACTGTATGTAAATACAGGTTATTGGGAGGTGTAGCCACAGTCAGGAAGAAAACACTGCTCAGGTTAGAGGAGATGGTTATAAGTAAATGGAATAATGGGCATTGAGCATAACCTCAAACCATCAGCTGGACAGCTGAAACTTGGACACAGTTGGGTTTTCCTACAAGACAACGTCCCAAACACCAATAGTGGTTGTGGAATGCAGTTCAAATAAAGCTTTTGGAATTGCCTTGCCAAAGTTATGTCCCGGGCCCTATTGAAAATACATGGGCTGTGCTTAAAAGTCTGGTTTGTGCCAGGAAACCAACCAACTTAACTGAATTCTACCAATTCTCCTACGAAGAGTGGTCAAATGCTCAACCCGAATTCTGCCAGAAGCTTGTTAATGGATACCAAAGGTAGCTGGTCAAGGTGCACCTGTCGCGTATGTATATGTTTAAACCTGTGTGTATAATCTGGATTGTGTGTTGATTTCAAAATTATTGTTTCAATGTTTTTTGGGCAAGCATTTCCTGTAATGTAATATGCTTTGTGGTCCTGTGAACCCAATTCCAAGGACTGAAACTGCGAGATGTGAAAATTATACAATGCCTCAACAGAAAAAGGCAAAAAATAAAGAAAGAACAAAAAAGTAATTTCTAAGTCCTCTAGGAAAAGAAAAATCTAATTCTTAATTTGGAGAAAACAGAATCATGATTTATCACGATCCGTTTAACTAAATTACGTCTCATTTAAAAAAAAAAAAGTTAAACAGCTAAAAGAGTACCAAACATCAATGCTGCTGACATCATAGCACTTTAGCTATGCTATGCAACTAATTGTTGAGTCTCCAGACATTACTATATTACAACGGAACTGACGTTTTATTTATTCATACAATGCAAGAATTGTTGTCTAGTTTTGTTGTCTAGACATTCTTTGACCCAGTGTTATTTTTGCAATAGTCAATCAAAAAAATAAATAAATCACTATTGTATGTAGGATGTGTATTATGCTGCCAGTGCTGTACAGGACTAAAATACCTGCAACCACACCACTGGCCTGTAATGAAATACTTCAAGTACTTTAAGAGGTTTTAAATAGGTTTCACCTGCTTGACTAAACACTGTTATCCACATTGGTTCTTGCTTTAGAAAATAAATTCCTAAAGGCAGAAACAGAGGCATTCATTTGTCCCAGAAGCAGAACTCCACATATTTAAGCATAAACAGCACATATCTAATATACCCACTGAACGCCGCTGATTCAGGATCAGTTAGGAGTGTATTAATGATTGTGTGCAATTCAGTACCTTCTGTGTTTGGCAGGTGCCCAGACTCTTCTCAGAGTCGTCTTTGGCCTTCTTCAGCTCATCCCTCTTCTTTGCCAGCTCGTCCCTCGCTTTGTTGAAAGGCTCCAGCTCGTCGTTCAGCTGTTGAATCTTCAGCTTGGCTTGGACTATTTCGTCCTCCTTTCCCTTCACTTGTTCGGTGGTTAAATCTATTTGCGACCTCAGGCTGCGGATGTTCATCTCCTGCTGAAAGGCCTGGTAGGCCACAGCAATCAGCACACACACAGCCAGGGAAAACAGGACCAAGACACCCCTCATCCTGCACCAGAGAAGGAAGGAGGGGGGAGGGAGGAGAAACACTACAAGTCTACAGAGGAGATGGATGCAGGTGGGCTGAGAAAGTGCAGGTGTATAGAGTCTCTTCTGGGTCTCTGAGGTTCTCTCCTGCGGTGGGACGGTCACTGCGCTTTCATGACAACTGTGAGCCAGCAACTGTTCCTGACTGCCCTTCCCTTCCTCTATTCTTCCTCCCTCCACCTGGAGCCTGCCTTACCTGTGTGACTGGATATTCAGGTGTCCAAAAAAACAGCGAACGACAGGAGAGCAGAACGAGAAAAATGAAAAACCATGCCAACTCCTCAACAACTGTTTCACTTGCCTTATGCCACAGCACACCCTCTTACGTGCCCTTCCCTCTCCTTCTATTAGACCAGTCCAACCCCTTCAACGCCCTCACACGCAGCAAGCCAACCCGAAAAACAGGTTGAGCTCAGACAGGCTCAAGAAGATGAAGCAGTGCTGAGTTAAGAGGGGCTAGGCAGGATGAAGCAGGGTGTTTGAGTTGGCTAAAAGGAAGAAGACATTCTGTATGATCCAACCGGTCTGAAAATCCTCCTTATGATGTTTGGAGCCACCGCAGGTTTCGCACTTAGCCTAGCTACAATAGCGCCCGATCACTCACCTGCTGCCAGCAGAGGAGAAAACGACTTTGTCCATCTAGTTTTTTTGTCCGTCAGAGACAATCTGACAGTTTAGTCAGATACTCTTGTCAAAGGAGTCCTTTAAGGCGTGTGCCTCATTCGGGCTGAATAACACGTGGAAACAGTGTGAACCGTAAAAAAAAAAAAGCCATTTCCTGAAACATCTTCCTCGGGCTAAAATTGGCAGCTCTATTCGCACCATTTCTTTCCCCACCCGTATTTGGCAGAGCCCCGCCCTCCTGCGTCAGGATTGGCTAGCGGTTCACTCACACACGCGAGCCCGCCTATTAACAGCAATACAGGCGCAAGCTGAAGAGCCCCACTGTCCAATCGCAGCGTGAGGAGACGGAGGGGGTCCGGAATACGAGTGGGAAAAGGAATTACACGTAAAAGGCGGGGATTGCAACAGGTGTCAGTTAGTTTAGCATCCACACTCACTCACTTCCCTCTTGCCTTCTTTCGGTTTCTTCCTTCCTACAGGGTTCTGCTGCTCAGCTCGGCCACAGCGCGCAGTGGTTGGGATTGAAGACCCTCGGGCTGTAATTAAGGGTAGCAAGCTAAACAGACGAAAGGAAGAGTGAGTGCAAGTGTGAGAATGGCGAACTAATGGCCGTCTAATTAGTGGAAGTGGGTGGGTGAGACTGAGACCGAGTGCATTAGGCTGTCACCACAATACACTGAAGGTATTTTGCATATACTTTCCACTCTCTTCTTGGCGACGACTGACTGACTGGAACCGGCAGTGATCATCATGAGGTGCCAGATTGTGCTGATGGCTCTGCTGGTGGTGTGCAGTCTGGGCCTCGCAGGCTACATCCACTCCAAAAGGAAAGAGGAGCTCAAGTTGGCCAAGCACGCCTCCTTCCAAAACGTCAAGCACCGGGTAACCAAGGACGTGCTGAAAGAGTACCAGAACCATGTGGCGGAAACCGCCACCCTGCTGGACAGTACCAAGAAGCAGATCGAGGATCTCAAGGCAGAAGTGGCAGGAGCCCAAGGAGTCGCAGATACGAAGAAAGCTGAAGTGGACGCTTGTACAGGTGAACTGGTGAGTGAGTTTCAGTACAGTGGTTCTCAACACTGCTCCCTGGGGTACTGGTGTGTATTTCACAATGAAGGAGTTCCATTAAAGTGGCCCAAAGAGGACTGTCCAGGAACAGGAACGCCCCAGTTACTTTTTCTTACGTTGGACTGGCAAGATTTACTTGGAGTTTCTTGGGCTAACTTTGTGAAATACCCCATCGTGTGCCACTGCCTTGCACCTTTTTACTTCTATTCCTGCTTCCAACACAGCTGGCTCACCTCTTCAGCTGATTGACAAGTCTTTCCTGAGTTAAACTGGGGGTGTACGTGTTTGGAAAATTGGGAGAACACTAAGTTATGCTGGGCTGTTTGGCCAGAGCTGATCACTGGTGTATTTGAGCTATCTTGCTGGCCACTAGAACAACATTTTTGTAGATCAGTGTGAAGAGGGCAAAAGGCCACAAACCTGTCAGAATGTGGGGAGACGGGTTTGCGGTCTTTCACCCAGCCTGTATCAGATCATCTACACTCTTAAAAATAAAGAGGCTACAAATGGTTCTTTAAACAGTGCTATTTTTATTTATTTTTATTACTTTAGTCAATGTGACGTGAGTGTGCAGAACCTTTACACCCAACGGTTCTTCTGCACATGCATCACTTTTACAGAAAATGTTTTGTTGGCCCTTAGTCTACACTGTTTCCACTGTGTCTAACCATGTTCTGCTTCTCCTGTCAGAAACGTATCACAGATGAAATCGCTGCCATTAACACTCAGAAGACCAATGCTGATGGTGAGTGCCAGTTAAAGCCAAACACTGGGAGCTGTTTAGGGGCCAGTGAATGACCTGATCTAAGACCAGAATACAGAAACCTCACCCCTGCAGTCATATTCATAAGGACTATTGAGAAAAGAAATCTGGAAACAGGAACACATTTGCTTATCAGCAGCACTGCAGACAGGTTGACACTGACCCCATGTGGCTGTGTTGGGTTAAAGCAAACTGATGTTCCATAAAGGGCCCATATCAAAGAAATTCCACTGTCCCTTGCATTTTTAAAAAAAGAATGTTCTAACTTTTTAAGTGTTTAAAAAGTAAGCGGTTGATTTAACATTAAATCAGTTTTTAAATAATTTATTCTCTAGCAGATACAGCGGGTGTATGGAAACTGAGCAGCCTGTTTGAATTTGACGTCACAAAACTACCATATTTACATTTGTGCATTCCACCTACAGGAGCTTCTCCCCATTCACACTGAACACTTAACTTATAAGGGTTGTTTTAGCTTGGAGCGCTTTTGAATGAGGCAGGGCCCTGAATACAGGGCAGGGCAACTGGTCAGAGCAGAGCTCATTTACATGTCAGTAACACGATCATTTATACATTGAAGGGCCCTTTTAATGTCTGATAATACAATACAATACAATACAATTGTTTTTTTCTTTTGGGGTGCTGCTGTGCGAGACCTGCATTAACAGGAAAATGTTTTTAAACGGAAACACTGTAACATACTATTACAGCCTTTTTAGTTCTTATTAGATTTATTATTAAATGTAAGGTCATTAAAATGACTGGCTGATGTTTTGCAATGTTTACAGGGCACTTTTTTGTACAAGTGTTGCTTTGGGTGTTGTGGAAGGACACATTTTTCATATAGATTGTCTATACAGTGACAGCAGGATGTCTCACAATCTGTGTGTGTTATATGCTTCAGTGTGGAAATGCAGAAAGTCCCAAATGCCTGAACTCGAGAACTGACTGAGAGCGACTCTCAGTCCTGTATTATTATTGTGTTTTTTCTTAATTGCTGAATGTTGTGCATTTATATCAGAGTGAAGATATTTAGAAATCTGACAGAATTCTCTTAACCTTGTTCTTAAAGCATATGTAGCCTGTTCATTTTGAGGCTTCACTGACCTGTAATTCAACATTTCTAAATTCAGCCATGCAACTCCTCTGCTGCGTTTTTTTTACTGGCTTCCTGTAACTGCCCGCATCAGATTCAAAACCCTGATGTTGACCTAACAAAGCCAAGAATGGATGAGCCCCTCCGTACTTGATGGCAATGGTCAAAAGTCGTTCAGCTTCAAGTATGTTTCGGCTTGACCTTCGATCCCTTAAGCATCCAGGCTCTTTTCTGTCCTGGCACCGAAGTGTACCCAAGAGTACTTGTTTGGAGTGTAGTGCCGAGTATTGAGGTCTCCACACTGTGTCTTTTGAATTTAGTAGTATCTAATCTAAGGTATTTTTGGATACTTTTCTATACAAACTAGCTATGGGTCTTTTCTGAGTAAACAGTGAAGCACTTTTGTAAGTCGCTCTGGATAAGAGCGCCTGCTAAGTGCCGTAAATCTAAATGTGAAGGGAGAATAGTATCTCTATCATTGCCACCCCGAACTCAGCACGGTATAAACTGCACTCTTTTTTACTATAGTAAAACTGGCAGGAAAATGCTGTGAATTAGGTCATATTTGTGTAAAATCCTATAATATTACTCTCCCATTTGTCCACATGCCTCTTCTATTTCAGATGGCGGTTCTGTATCTCTCAGCTCAGTAAAATGCATGAGAAAACTGTTATTTAGTGGTGCCTGAATGCATGAATTCCACTTCCAGAATGTAGGGGGAGCCCATGAGCAAGAAATCTCAATCTTACATAACACTGCTTTAAAATGTTTTGACCCCTCATTCTCAGGTGAGCTTCAGAAGAAGAAGACCAGCTTGCAGGAACAGATAGCCAACCTCAAAAAGGAGTCAGAGCAACGCAGCAAAGTGTGTGACCACATCAAAATGGACTCAGTCGAGGGGAAGTGAGTAGTGTGTTTTCAGTGAATGACGTGGGCATTGGTTATGTTTAAGATCTACTTATTAATTTATCCAAAATGTGCTATTCAAACACTTTCTGACTTCTTCTGGATCTTCTTTGACTATCATGCGCTCTAACTCTGGCTGAATGAAAAACTAAAACTAAAAACAACTGCAGAGAACTTGCGCATTTTAAATAAGCATGAGGATGTGAAAAGTTTTTAATTCTATGACTAATTTGTCTCACAAACAGGAAGCTGTGCGGTATTACAGAAACACAGAACTCTAAAGTAGAGGAGAAGAAGGAGGAGGCCAAAGAAGAGAAGAAGGAGGAGGCTAAAGAAGAGAAGAAGGAGGAGACCAAAGAAGAGAAGAAGGAGCCAGCTAAAGCAGCCTAAAACACAGAGGGATCAGATCGAGCTCAGCAGGCACATGAGACGCTAAGGCTGTGAAAGCAGAGACTTAATACACTACCGTTAACCAAATCAACAGGGATTTAAAAATCCAGCTTCAGCAGTGACACCATGTCAAATGAAAACCACACACATGCGCACCTGATCTCTTTTCTGGTCATCTGTTTATATCAAGAAGCAGGATGTGTTTCTTCCTGTTTCTAAAACAGTGAAAGCCTTTTTCTGTGAGCTAGTTGCTACCACCACTACTATTATTATTATTATTATTATTAACTGCTGCTTCACTAATGTAACTTTGTGTTATTAGGTATTTACTTGCTGCACTACATCTTGCCAAGTAACAGACCACAGTAGGACAGTTAATTGTTGCAGTTGTTAATCATGTTATTCACCATAGCAACATAATAGACCATAATATAAATGTGAAACATTACCTGATAAATCATGAAAAACCTTTAATATAGAGATTTTATTCTAAAACAGTTTGAATAATTTCTTTTGGTCCATTTATCATAATGTGTTCTCACAATATAAAGATTGTATCAAAAATAAACTTATGTTGGACAGTAGGGATATACATATATTTGTTATAGATTCTCTTATTAGCTGTGATGTTTCACTTTTTTCAGTACACATCCTAAAATCTATTATTTCTGTGTGTTATTAGATGCAATAAATTAGAGTTCTTCAGTTCTGGAGGGTTTGTTTCATCACAGTTGGTGACCGTTCTTGGCACAAATGCACATTTAACTAATGCATTAATGATCAGGTTCAGTAGGTGTTTGAGAAGGAAATGTATCCTGTAGCAGACTCTAGCCCTCTAGGAACTTGAAGAAGCCTGCCACAGACTGACTAATGGGAGGAATGCTGTGGGGTTGGGAAATTTAGTTTATCTAAATTTAAGATGTTTGTAAATTAAAGAATTGCTATCATGCTTGCTCTGCAAATGAATCTTTGTATGCTGTGAACTACTGTCCTTGACTGTTCTATACCCTGATTCACTGTAGCAGCATTAATATGAAATACAAAGACCTTCGCTGGTGGCTTTTTAAAGCGCGGATGCAGGATCCATGGCTATATGGAGAGGTGACCGTTCATTCTGTCATCTGAAAAACAAACTATTGAACTGGCACCATTTGGAAAGTGTGCCTGACCAGCTGTGCCCTGCAGTAGCTGGATCATTTTTTTGAAACACTGTCATATATTTAATGTATTTTGTAGAATATTTTATTTGAATGATGTTTCTTTCTTTCAGGTTATGTTAATAATCAGTGGTTATGATTACAAGTGTGTGGTAATGTGCGCAGCTGTAAAGGACAGGATTCTGTATGTGACCGTGTGTATGTGTGTCTCTATGTGTTTGCTATGACCCTCCCTCAGGCTCTGTGGTACACTCTCATGCGTATGCTAGTTTGTATCGACCAATCGAGAAGCTCTGACCCTCTCACTGTCACCCCACATCAGCCTCTGCCCATTAGCTCAGTGCAGTCGTGACCACACTGATACAAACCAATAAGAAGTTTCAGTTTAAAAACCGCTAATTTGTTGGTAATGGTCTAAACTACTAAGTGATTTGCCACTTGTA
Source organism: Salminus brasiliensis (assembly GCF_030463535.1). Taxonomy (NCBI): domain Eukaryota; kingdom Metazoa; phylum Chordata; class Actinopteri; order Characiformes; family Bryconidae; genus Salminus; species Salminus brasiliensis. The sequence goes on along the minus strand of NC_132882.1, from coordinate 15,687,851 downwards.
CTGCTGTTGAAAATGATTCATGTTTGCTGGAATAAGGTCTTTTTGTACATGGGACTGTATGTTTTTTATGTTTTTTGGTTATATGCGATGGAAGCAGTAAAATGGGGGAAACGGTTGTTACCTGGTTTTTGTTACCTGTGCATTTTATAAAAACCTGTTAAAGTAAGGCGCCACTGTCTTGTTGATTTTTATACCAATGTTCTGTTATAACTGCACTTTTGGAACATGATCTGGGATAACTGTTAACTTGCAGAACTGAAAGTCTGGATTAAACAAGTTCAGTGTGAATGAAGTTCAAAGAGGCACTATACTATTCTCCTGCCTTTTGTTGTTGTCTTCTATATATTTACCCTACTGTAAGTACTATTGATTTGTTGAATAATAAAATAATATACTAAATAATGAGAATAAGTTTTCCGTTTTGTTTTTACTACATATTTAATAGTTTAATGTTCAAATTAAAGGGACTACATCCAGTTGCACGTATGTGAACTCTCCTCTCTTACCCCTATGTCCCCCTCTCCTACTCTACCAATGACACTTCTGCCCGCAGGCCCACAATTAGGGGACGCAATTAGTGTCTTTCTTTCTCTCTCTCTCTCTCTCTCTCGTTCGCTCGCTCTCTCTTCCGCCCCAGCTCACTCAGAAGGTCACTGCGTCCAGCAGGGCTCTGCATAACGGACTAAGCAGGGAGGGAGGGAAGAGAACAGACTTCAACCTAGCACCTGTATCTGTCCTGATTAATGTTTTCCCTATATAAAGGACATCTAACAGACAGAAACCAAAATAGGAACGCAAATGGATGCTTAGGTAAAAAATAAATAAAACTGAAAAAAGCATAATAAATAAAGAATAATAAAATAAGTTATAAAATCTGTCTCCAAATTACCTAACCTAGATTTTAGGTGTTTGACCGTCCTAATTTATTTCTGAACCCCCTAAATAAGGTTTGGGGAATCATTCTGTAAAAATGCACATAAATCATTTTAATAACAATAGTAATTATTTCTTTTTTTTTTACTTTTTTTTTAATTAACCAACATGCTTATTACTGTAATTTGGCAAGATGATGATAATGATTATTATTATTATTATTACTATTATTGTTAGTATTATTATGTTTATTAATAATAATAATAATAATAATAATAATAATGAATTAAGATGGTTCTGGGGATGTGCTGCATTTTTTTTTCAATTTTTCCAGCTTTGTCTAGACCTTTTGTCTAGTTGACTGTGTGTATATACATTTTGGGGTCTATATATAACAAGTCAACACTGTTATGAAACAGTTTAGGGTTTTAGAGCTGGCATGTTTCCCGGTCATGCTAGGTTGTCTTTTGAAGGAGGACTCAACAGTATTTGAGGTTCACAGTATGTAGTTTAATGTACCAAACACTCATTATTTAACTAAACCAATTCTAGGGCCCCTTTAAGACACAGATTCCTGTTCTATCAATGTGCTATTATAGGTTTGTTTAACTAAATATTTTATTGATGCATGATTACTATTATTGTTAGGTTACATACACATGTAAACAGTGTATAAGAGAAGACGTTTTTTCCCTCCTGAGTGATCAGAGCGGTACAGCAGACGTGGATTAATAGTGCTCATTTAAAAGAATCCGTCATCAGCAGGAGCTGATGCTACTTCTGCTAATAGTACTGGACTGAGGCCTGTATTAGGGCAGATGTGTGGAATAGATCTGATGATTATGATCATTTGGGCCATGGAGTGGTGACCCTGTTGTCGCCCTCTGTGTGTGCTTGAGTGTGAAATCACAGCTATTGATCAGCCTAATGCAGGAGGAAGAGCCGCAGGCATGCTGATCAATACACTTCTAATTAACCCCTCTGTGTGTGTGGGGTTCGAAACTTCTGCCAGGGACTGATATAAATGCCCCTACGACTGATACTTTTCACACACTCACTCACAGGAACGCATTACACTGCTCTACACTCTACACACAACACTGACCATGACGCTCTGGTGCATGCATTACATATTCATCAGAGTGTATCAATGGACTTCGAGTGTCTTTCATTTGACCATCTCCAGCACACACACATGCACTGGCCTCAGTGCTGATTTAGACAAGGCCTCATCTCAATATGGTAAGTCTGCATCCTGGTATGTTTCCCCATTGTACTTTCATTATTGTGGTTCAGGTTCTTTGCATGTGTATGGGTGGTATTTGTTTAGTGGTCAGGCCTCTTCTATTGTTCTCGCAAGTACTTTGCTGTCTTTATTTGATAAGGCATTTCTGCAGCTGCTCTGCTGTTTTATTGCAGTGACATTATTCTCTTGCTTTGTACAGTTTGGTCACCTGCTATTATACCACCTCCTGCTACTTTTCTGGCCCTATCTCCTCCTGATCCTGTCTGCTTTTCTAAACATCTGCTTTTTTGTCTCTTTCATGACCCCAATTAATCATTTTTTCCCAGGTACTACAGTTGCCACCAGCAGGCCAGGGGCTGTATGATATGTTTGATATTCGGTTGTTTTCCTCATATCACATCAACTAAATATCAGACATATTCCTATAGAGCCTGGCACAACTCTACTCATCGTCATATTGAGCTTCTACTCATCGATTTTCGTTTTTGTTTGTTTGTTTGTATTTTGTTGATTTTGTCACAGAATTAGAATTTAAAGATCAAATTAGCATGAAAGGTAAATATTACTAGTGATTAGGAAGGCATACTGATGAATACTGCTATCACAATTAGACATAAACAAGAGTATTGATATAAATATATATTGGGACACACTTAATCATTAAATTCAGGGGTTTCATTCAGTCCATGCTATCTATCTACCTATTCACTTTTATAAACATTTGTGAAGTAATAGGTGGTACTAAGAAGCTCACTGATTCCAGCGTGGTTCTGTAATATGATACCTCCGTTGCACAAGTCAATTTATCACATTTTTATCTTCCTAGATATTCCATGATCAACTGTAAGTGCTATTACTGGTAAAATGGAAGCATTTAAGAACCACAGCAACTTGTAAAGTTACAGAGTGGGTTCGGAGAGTGCTGAGGAGCATAGTGCAAAAGTTGCCAATGCTCTACTGACTCAACTTCCAAACCTCCAAAGTTCTGAGTGCAAAGTGCTGAGCTCCAAACCTGCTGTTAGAGCTGCAAAGTGGGGATCAACTCCATATTAATGCCTATGGGTTTAGAATGGGATGTCATTAAAGCTCCTGTAGGCGTAATGTGTAACTGTCCCAATACTTTTGCAATATGTAACCCATATTAAATATGGGTATTAAATATGCATCTATACAGAAATGCATTCCACACCATCTTAGTAAGTTAGTAAGAGTAAGTATTGCTTAGAAAACAGGAGTGACGTTTCATGTTTGCACTGGCCTTCTGCTGTGTACAGAATAGATATTATCCATATACACACAGTCTCTCTCTCACACACACCTATTTCTGTGGCAACATTTGGACGAGTACTAAAATAGACGAATGGTTTTAATTCCTCACCTCATGAATTACAAAACCAAGAAGAATATATTTTCTATTGAAATATAGACTCTACACAATCTTTATAGTACACCATTTAGAAATGATGGGTGAAGCAGTGAAGTGTGTTTGTAAAAACGAATTTTGTATTTAAAAGGAAACACTTTAATAAAGCAATCGGAAGAAAAACTGGGATAGTTTTGTTTTTCTTGTTTGTGATACACCCTTACCAAAATTCAGCCTAGAAATAAGAAATAGCTCTGCCCCTAATTTAATTAATCCAAGTTGATGAACACTAACAGGTGTGTAGTAATGAATTTACATGTACACAAGTAACATTTGGATAGTTTGTACTTTCCTGAGTATTTTCTATTAAATTCCCGTCCTTCTGCTCAAGATTATGTATGAGGTAAGGACTCATGTAGTATTAACATTTAGTAATGTGTTCCTTTAATGTGTTTAATTTCATTACGTTACTGCTTAACATAATAGCTGCACTGCATTACGATGCATTATGGTCACATCTGACTTATGTTGATTAATTTTTTTAAGACCAAAATCCTCCAAAAAATATGCTCCTAGAGGCTTCCCTGCAGTTTCGTAGGTTATTCAGCACTTAAGTAGCTTTGTGACTGTTTACTTACTTATTATACTCATTTCTATCCAAGTTGTTTTATGCAGAGATGCTTTTACTTTATTTAAGGTATGGACTGAGTTTGGACTTCATCTCTTCATTTAATCATGATTGTTTTATGCCCCCTAAGCTGCTTTGTTCAACATGAGGAAGACCACGGATTAGCATCTTTTTTGACATATTTATATTCTTGCTTGATTATGTCTAACACACATGGTTACAGAGACATTGTGTTCTCCTCCTACACAGTACAATAATGCATTAGAGTACCTACAGGCCAGTTCAAAGGTTTTGAGAAAAGGGATTAAACAGCATATGTGTAGCTTTATATATGTATATTATAAGTAGGCTATTTTCAGAAGATTGCTCCGACTATTTATCTGATGTCCCTTACTTTTCCAAAATTAGCTGTGTGTGTGAAGGGCTGGGATCTTTGGTCTATGAGTCAGACTCAGGCAGTTAGAAAACTCGTGCAGCCAGAGCTTATGTCCCAAAGCTACATTACCCATGCACTTGCAATAATGTATTTTCACTTATGACAGAAGTCTGTGTTTTCTGTTGCTCCAATACTGAGCACTCCTGTTACTGAGTTAATGCACTCAAGTGCAAGTGAAGTGAATTTATATATTTAAAGTATATATATATATATATATATATATATATATATATATATATATATATATATATACATGTTGGGTAATTTTCCAGAAAGGGATTAAACCTTCAATTAAAAGAACAAAAAATCATTTAGAATGCTCTGTAGTCCAAGACTAGGCTAAATCCCTGTATGTCCAAATATTTGTGGACACCCTTGTGTGCCTAAAACACCCTAAAGTAGGCATTCAGCTACTTTAAGTTGCACCCATTGCTGGCACAGATGTGCACACTCACAAGTTTTCTAGGTCCTGTAGAGAAGTATTGCCAATAGAATAGGACCTTCTGGAGCAGATCCACATGAACCTACTGGCACCATGCCTAATGCCAGGTGTGGGCTAGAGGGCTATAAAGCTCCCTTTTGAGTTGGTGATGAGGTGGGGTGGTGATCATCCAACTTCCTGATTTCACTAATGTCACTAAATGCAATCAAATCCAAAATCTAGATTAAATGACCCCTGTGATATGATACTTTCTCACTTTCTCACAATTCCATCACCAGTTAAGTATAATTAAAACTAGACTCCCATGAGGTATTAAATTTAATATATATTTTATGTTGCTGTTATTATATATCTTATAATAGCTAGTCACTACTACTATGTGGCACAGTTAATGCTATGTGTTGGAGGCATTATGCACTGAAATTAAAACAAAATTACTGACTTTTTATCCCAGACAATATTTTATGGCCCAGAGCAGGATGTGTCATGTCAGGTCCAGGGCAATCACCTGAGGGGCTGAACACCAACCTTTGGTCATATGCGATTAGCTTTCCCTACCAAACTGAACCTGTGAGTCGTAACTATCAGTGTTGCTTTTATTGGCCTTTGGATTTGATGCATGTTCAAAGAAATAAATACTACTCTGGAGAACAGGGCATGACGGCACTCAACACACACATTCACACGCCTTTGTCTGAAATGACACAAGGCCTTTAACTACAGGGAGGAGGGGGCAATAAATACAATATGTGTGTACACAAACTGTAGACAGTCAGATAAGTCTAGTAAACACATTATAAGCATTCACTGCACATGTGCGCACACCTCCCCTTTCTGTCTGCCACTGCTTAATTAGCCCCCCCCTTTAATGAATGTATTGTACATTAAAATAGCACTGCCAAAATAAATCACGCAAGTTCTAAATTCCCATTTGCACCACATTTACCCAATAAGATGCTGGATAAAGAGATTACATTACAAACATGACGATACAGATAAATACAGTAATGTTTTGCCTTGAGGTGTTCATTTGTCTCAAACAGACATGAAATTTATTCTGTGAGCAAAATACTTGATGGGAACACAATCAGAAATGTGCTTAGTCCAAATGTTTCCTGTTAACTTCTCCTCTCTCATTCTATCTCTCTCTCACATACACACATACACACACACACTCAGGAGGGATGCCAGGGGATGACATCCTGTAGGCCAAAAGAAATTGCCAAAAGAAAAACTGCCATCCTTCCTTTCCATCCCCTTTTGGGTTAATGTTATTATGTGAATTCTTGTCAACCCAAAATGTAGCTGTCTGCAGGATTTCAAAGAGCCAAGATTTAAACAGGACTGGCAGCCTAATTAGCTACAGTAAGTAGCTACAGTTCATATCCCTCCTTTCCCATTGGCATTTAAACCCAACAACCCTCTTGCTTTCTTTTTTTTTTTTTTACAATTTAGTCAGTGTGCACACAAAATATGGCTGTATGCTAATGTTTGGACACCCCTGTTCAAATAAGATGTTATGATGAAGTAAAAGCTTGACAAATCCTCTATAGAACATTTTTGTAGAGTTTTATATTGTAGAGCACAATTTCTGTTTAGGTGCTACATTGAACATATTGTAAAAAAAAAACAAAAACGAAATAAACTGTAAGATAATCTTTGTATATTCCACATTTGCCATTTTATTTGTTTGACCCAAATATGTTAAATTAAAGTGTAAATACGATGTAATTGTGTATTTAACTGTTCAAAATTGTGTTCTCTGAAGAGCATGTGTACTTACTTTCACTTCCAACCGACAAAACGTCTCAATTGAGTTGAGATTCCCAGACTATATGGACTGTTCTACTAGATTTTAGAGCACGGCTGTGATGATTTGATTGCATTCAGCAGCAAAATCATTAGTGGGGTCAGGATGTTGGATGATCACCACCCCAACTCATCCAAAAAGTATTAGATAGAGGACCATAATTCAACTGAGAACACAGTTGCACTGCTCCACAGCTCAACTTTTATATAAAAAAATAGAATATGAAATATATACACATTAACATACACTACACATATTATTGTACTGTTCAAATATACAAGCTATTTCTGTTGGCAGTACTTCTCTGCAGGCTGTGTGTCAGCAATGGGTGCAATGTAAAGTAGCTGAATGCATTCATTAGAATGGTTTCCCCCAACATTTGGACATAGAGTGTACGTACATGCAGTATATCACAACTGTCTTACATACATTTACATACATGACTTACAAAAAGCCAGAAATCTATTAACAGTATAACAGTAGTGCTACCTATAGTAATACTGCCATAATTTAGATCACATACACTTACCCATTACAGCTGTCTACTGCTTTCTGTGGAACACACACAGACACATACACTAATAGGGCAGAGGAAACAAACTGACGTGTGTAAACACTGTGAGACAGTGTGATTGTACAGCACAAAAGACTTTGTGAGAAGAAAACCTATTGTGTATGTGCCTGAGGAGCAAGCATTCGTTGTGTTTGTGTGTAAAGAAGGAGGGTCAGAGACAAATGCATAAATACTGGACATCACTGAGACTCACCACAGCTCAGCCAGATGCTCCTGGAGAGAAGAGAAAGAGCAGGGACAGAGAAGGAGAATAAAGAAGAAGACACTGCAAGGAGAAGAGACCATCAAAGAGGAGCAAAATCAGTAAAGGTTTGCATCCACCTTATTCGAACCTGGTCTATGATTAATCTGATAACACAGAAGTAACATAAAGCAATGACTGAATGATGAGTTATGATGAGTAATGAGGTAACTGATGCTTGAGGTTTCTGATTTACAGATGGGTGCTGTTCACTTTATGGCTCAGAATGCACTGCTGCTTGTGGCATTTCTGCTGAGTGCCGTAACACCTTCCTTAGCAGTTCACGGCAGTGGAGAATGTACCTTCAATACTAAAGGTGTGTGTGAGTGTGTGTGTGTGAGGGTGAAAAATACAAAGTAAAAGGGCACAGGGAGTTCACCTAGTAGTTACTGCTGTAGCTGACAGCTTGAGGGTCTGTATTTAACATTTAATCTGCTGTAACTGTATTGTAGCACTGATTACCACAGATGATCATTTGGACATTTTTCCTTGTACAGCATAATCCACTGACTCAAAACACACTTATACTAGAAGAGTACAGAAAAGCAATTCATAAGAACTAACAAGTTTACTGATGTTTTACTATTAGTACAGGGAAACACACTGAATATGATTGCCTCTGGAAAATGCTTATAAGCTACACATGTCCTTTATGTTAGCAGCCTTCTGTTAAAACCATCCGGTTCTCACAGAGTTACAAGTTGAGCATCCACTGATAATCAACAGATTATTTTGTGTGTTGTTTACTCTGCAGGTACTTGTGAGTACCAGGGTCAGGTCTATGGTATTGGTGACAGCTGGATCACTAAAGACTGCTACAACTGTGTGTGTATGGAACCCTTCGGAGTCGGCTGCTGTGATCAGTAAGTGAAGCCATGCTGCTTTCTATGTGTCACTTTATTTAATCAGTCATTTATCTTTCTTAATTATGTTCATTCAACCCCCAAAGCACATTCCCTTCTCAAGGGAAGCACATTCCCTCGTATCTACATCTGACTTTTATTTTTACCATGTCAAAGAATAATAATGAATTGACCAATAGAAATGTCCCAAAATTACCTGGAATAAAATCTTTTTACATTGACGTCCATTGACATTCCAAGTTAAGAGGGTTTTTTTTCTACACCCTAATGAATACAGTATTACTCATTAAAGGAATAAACATTGCTTTTCACCATGTAAATTGTCTATATTTATAGTGTAACCAGTAATAGTTTTCTGTGATTCTGCCTAAAGATGCATCACCTTTTAATGTTTATAAATGCTAGCATGTTAGGATAAAGTGGGGCTATATGATTTGAATTAAACTGTCCTGATAAGTTTGTTGATAAATGCAATGTTTCTGTGCAATTCAGCAATATTAGACATTAATATTGCTTCTTTTATCTGATCTATGTTTTCACTTTAACTCCAACAGCAACCCACAGCCAGTAGATTACCCAGACTGGTGTGAGATCGTCAGGAAGCCAGATTCCTGCATCAGTGTGGCGGTGATGAGGGCAAATCACAAGCTTCCCTGCCTGTATGGAAAGTGGGGGAGACTGCGGCCAGAAACTTGGAAATCCGACAATGACCCAATATTCTAACTGTTGAGTCATTTTGCAATACAGTTGACTGAGATGCAGCAATTTAGTGGCTTGACCACATTGTATTGGATTTCATGAGTAAAACAAATGCATCTATACAGTATAATATATAATAATATGTGGTGCTCAGATTCACTCAGATAAGGCAGACATTTCTTTGCACCTGTTACCTGTAATTTATGTAACTTATCCATATTTTTGAAGTGTAACCATTAATAGTTTTCTGTGATTTTGCTTGACGATGCATTATTTTTGAATGTTTATGAAAGCATATATATCATATAATATCTCATCACACACATATAATGCTGAACATCACGTTCCATTAAAAATACATATCTAGTAAACATCTATTTTTCATAATCAACAGTATCTGAAAAGTAAATAGCAAATTCCATATTTATTTGGTGCTCTGTTCTTCACTCAGATAAGGCAGAAAATCATTATATTTATTTATTGTTATTGTTATTTGTTGTTTTATTTACTTATTATTGTCTTTTCTTAATTGTATATCTTAATAAATATCATCCATATATGCATTTGTATTTCAGTCATTTATTACTTTAGGTTATATGTATGCTGGTATACATGATGTAAAACACTGATTTGTTGTATTTACTTGACAGGGCAGCATAGGACGTCTAGCTCATGTAAGCTCTCAATCTGCAGCAAGTAGAATCTAAAGTCAAGTAGAGCACATTATACAAAAAAAGTAAGACACTGTTTAATATGATCATTCGTTTTGGTCTCAGCCTTAATCTGAACAACAGTATGTGACATAGACCCAAGTAAACACCACAATGGTGATGGCGCCTTTTTGTTATCAGTAATCTCGGCTGGCTGCGAGTCTGTTCAACTCTAGTGTGACGGGATGTTTACTAACACTGGAATAGAGGACAATCAGCAAATGCCCATTCTGTCTGATCTGCTGTACATCCTGGGAACTGCTGAACTTCACAAGAATCTTGTCATCTCCTTTGAGAACTCACTTGTCAATCCATCTACAGAAGCACAAAGCTTTGGTGTAGTCATGGATGATCAGTTATCATTCTCAAGCCATGTTGCAAATCTAACTCTGTCATGCAGATTTCTCCTTTACAACATCTGGATTATTCGACCCCTCCAGGTGCTTGTTCAGTCTCTTGTCACTTCAAGACTTGATTACTGCAACTCTCTTCTGGTTGGTCTCTCTCTTTGCGCACCATCAGGCCCCTGCAACTGATCCAGAATGCAGCGGCACATGTCGTCTTTAACATTTCTAAGTTCAGCCATGTCACTCCACTGCTGCGTTCCCTTCACTGGCTTCCTGTAGATGCGTACATCAGATTCAAAACCCTGATGCTGGCCTACAAAGCCAAGAATGGACTACTACTGTAGTGTCGAACTGTAGGTGAACTGCAGTGTCGAGTATTATGGTCTCCATATTGGCTTGTGTTTAGAAGTGTCTGAGCTTAGAGGTATCTTTGAATTCTATTCTATTCAAACTAGCTACCTGTTGGGGGGCAATGGTGGCTCAGTGATTAGAGCTCTGGGCTATTGATGACAGGGTTGTGGGTTCAATACCCAGGCTCGGCAAGCTGTCACTGTTGGGCCCTTGAGCAAGGCTATTAACCCTCTCTGCTCCCTGGACTCTGGAGTTGGCTGCCCACCACTCCAGGTACCTTTGTTTGTGTGCTGCTGCTATATCATCATTGTCATACAAAAACTAGTCTCCTAAAATGGTGAAAATTATTATTTTTTTATTTAAGTGAAAGTAAAAGAAAAAAAAGAAGTAAAAGAAGCCCATTTATCATGCAATTTTGACTCAATGCAAATAACAAATCTAAATTTACATTATGATAAAACGTGAAAAACGTCCGAAATAATTTCAATGTTGTTGTTTTTTTTTACAGCGACGATATATTATACAATATGTCGTGTGTTCTCCTGAATTAGCTCTTTATTAATTAACTAGCTATTTAAGTCATTGGCTCAGCTGCAGGTGAAACACGAGCCGTTGGAGGCTTTCCTGAAAGAAATAATCTAAGGCAGACGACAACACAGTCAGAGAGGACCTTTGATCGTCTATTAGATGTAGGCAGACCGTCTGTAACGCGACCAATTTAGCGAAGTACTGAGTTTTTCGTGCCTTTGGGTCACATGATACCTCTTATCCCCCCCCAACACACTTTCTCATCACGTGTCGATGTTCAAGTTCCAGCAAAGTTTTTTTTTCTATTTCTGCCGCGACACAACCCGCCCACTCCAGCCCGCTCTCCATTCTGATTGGTTCTCGCGCTCGGTCCTCTGCTCCGATTGCCCGCATGCTTCTGTCAGTCACGCTTCGCTCTGTCAGTCACGCCCCTTCTCTAACCTGGTTTAGAGTAATTGATATCTCTATTCGAGACAAGCACTGAAAACTTACCCGAGAGGAGGAACAGAAGTGAGAAACGGGCCCCAGGAAGACGCAGGGGTGAGGTGACATTTATGTTATTTTGTCAGTCTGCTTATTTCGTCCCAGCTGTCAAAGCGTCGAAACTACAGAGTGAAAGAAACGGCGAGGGTTCAAGGTGTCTTCCATGTCTTCCAGCCGTGCACTTCTGTTGTGGTTAGCACCAGGTTAGCGCATTAGGCCTGACCGTCTGTGTCTTCGTGTAGTTACGTTATGCTGTCGCTGGCATTTAATGTCATATGTGGGCTTTTAGCTGCTTGTCAACCGCTGTGGCTTTTACTTGTGGTAAGACCACTCGCTCTTACGTGTAGTAAACAGAGCCTGCAGCGAGTCTGTTAGCGAGCCGAGTCGCTCCTCTGGTGCACGGCGATGTATTTGTGTCATGGTACTGATTTTGCTCCAGAGTTTGATTAAACAGGAAACATCCATCTAATTTACAACACTGTCCAGTTTAATAGAAGAGACTAGTCAAATAAAGCCATGGTGTCAGTATTTTTGACATGACTGGGACTGAGTTAATTAACATGTGATCTATTGATCTACTGTGACTTTATGCATTTTATTGCTGCTACCCAGCATTACTTTACTACTAGGCCGCTTTTAATGCTGAACCCAACATAGTACACTTGGAGCCTATGTAATGAGACAGACTAAGCTATGTTGTAATAATAATAATACTTTGGAGGCTGTAGAAACATACTCTTCATGTCCAAATGTTTGTGGACACCCCTTCTACTTTTACCCATTGCAGACACAGAAGACCACTTTTCTAATCCCTGTAGGAACATTTTGGCATTAGAAAAGGTCTATCTGTAAATGTAAATGAACATGTTCCTATTAGCACCCTGCCTAATGGCAAGTGTGAGCTGAAGGAGTATAAACCTTTCCAGCACTTATGTGGATCTGCATTACCTGGAATGATGGTGCTCCATCCAGTACCTTTGGGAATGAGGTGAGGTGGTGATCACCCATCATCCTGACCTTGCTAAAACTCTTGTTGCACTAAATGCAATCAGATCCTCACAGCAATGCTCTGGTGCTACAAAATGTAGCAGAAGGCTTCCACTGATGAAACAATTAATGAGCAGGTGTCTCAGTACTTTTGTCCAGAAAACTATTAATGGTTACATTATAAAAATATGGGCAATTTACATAAACAACAGGTTACAGGTGAAATGCAATGTACAGCCCCGTTATGAAGTAGTTGCTGATACAGATGCTATTGGATAGACCTAATCCTTCACCAGCCCTAGAGAGCTTATTTATCTGAAATGGGAATCTCCAATGAAAAACTGTTGTTAACGCTTTGTCTTTAGACTTTTGGTATGATATAAAAGGGTAATTTTTACAATGTTTTGTTCCCCTTTTGCAGAATGGACACCAAAACTCCACCGGATATTAGCTAGATGTGACTGAGATCAGTGGCAGCATGTTGGATTTTTTGCATGAAACCCTGAGTGTGCTGAAGAAGAATGGAATGGACAAGGAAGAATCAGGCGGAAATGTGATGCAGCTTTATAAACTAGTTTTCTTAGTTAGGTAGGTATTTAAAAGGTGACTGTGACAGCGAGAGGTTGTGACATGCCAGCTACAGGCAGAAACTAAAGGGCTAATTATAAGAAGAGAGGAAGTTTGGGGTAAGGTGAGACTACTGAAGTCTAGCTAAGCTTTAAATTTTATTGAAAGTGAAGCTGAAAAGAAGAAATAAGAATGGAGTATGGTGAAAGTTTCCTGAGTGGGCCGGGGGAACTGGAACCGGATCCAGACATCGTAAGCGAGGAGGCGGGGAAACTATACTCAGAACTCCAGGTAACTCAATCAAAATGCACACCTTAGTCCTGCATCCAGTTTTACAACTGTGTATCACGTGCCAGGCTGTAGTTGGATGTCCAGCTAACACAAACCTGTTTGTAACTTGAGAATGTGTTAATCTGACAAATGCTTCGTTGTTCGTTTTGCACAAAAGTGGATCCAGTGTTATGGAGAGAATGCTGGCTGGCTGGCTGACTTTTTTCATAAAGGAAGTGAACTGTGACTTTTTGCCAAAAAAAAGAGTGACCACCATAGTGAAGAGCTCTTCCTGACTTGGCAGCTGCTTGTGAAGATAAGAGACTTTAGAGAAATTAGGGAAAAAAAGTAAATGTTATTGTGTCTTCACCTTATACACTGTCTCTTTATCAGTGTAATGCTTCTGACTGCACATGGACACCACCACAAGGTTGGGGGGGGGGGGGGGGCATAGAAAATACTCATGGTGGCTGCTGGTAATTGCACTGTACATGAATTGGATTTTAGTTATTCAGGAGCAACATATGAACACTGCAATTGAAAAATATGAACATATGAAAAATATGAACATATGAACACTGCAACAACTGAAAAATTACTCTTATCCACACAAAACTAGGATATGGTGTTTATTATTGGATGAAAGTGTTGCTTACATAATGCGTATCTGCTTTTTTTTGTTACAGTATTGTAAAATAAATATGCTCACTATTATAAAGTAAAAATAAAAAACACTTGAACACAAAACATTGCCTTTCCAAAACCTCCAAAATCGTAAGTGACTGCCTCCAAAGAACATCTGAAGGTAGCAACATGCCATGTGTTGTAGATAATATCATCAGTCTTATCCACAAAGCCTGTAATGTTGCAGGTTTTCATTCTAATCAAGTAGAAGCACACCTCATTCCACCTTTTTAATCAATTGGTTTTTGTCTCGAGTCTGTTGATTAGGTATGTGAGCTGTGCTTGTTTTGATTGTCCTTTCAGATTGGATTAGTTGATCAAAGGGATACCTGTAATACAAATGTTACTCTGTAATGATTGGTAAACCTTGCATTAGAGGATCCCATAATATTAGTTGCCCCATCTCAACCAACAATAATGTAAATCCCAATATATAACTACTGTTATAATGTGAACATGCTGTGATGAATGGGCCAATAGAAACAGTCCAAAAGGGCACAAAATATAGGGAGGTTCCATTAATGACCATCTTTTGGAGGCTCTGTAGGCTCTCTGTGGGCTCTTTAGTAATCTATTTCCTTCTCTCCATCTCACCCCTTGCTTTGTAGTCAGTTATTGAGACTCATGGAGCAGATGTTGTGGAGTCACTGCTTCCCATTCTGGTGTGGGTTCTGGAAGGACTGGCCAGCTGTCGGGCACAGCTGAGAGAGAGGGAAGAAGTGGCGGAGAAGGAAAAAGGAGAGAGGGAAGAGCTTCTGGAAAGATATGAGAAGGAGAGGACGCTGAGGAGGGAGAGCCAGGAGGTGAGTCCAGACATTGCTAGATTTAAAACATCACAATACAGTGTTATGAAAATAATCTTACTGTGTAAATGAAATATAGTTAATCTGAGATGGTGTATATATTCATATTCATTGAGTTTTCTTTGGTAAAGTTTCCAGTCATCTGTTATAATAACACGTTTGATTGAGGTTGCATTATAAAAAAGGCATAGGACAACATTGGAAGAAGTAGAAATAAAGAGATTGTGTTAATGACTTCTATAGTTTGTTAATGGTGTGAACATGATAGCCGCTTGTGAGAAGTGCACTAAGAGCATTTCTATTTTTGCTGCCACAGTTTTGAATCTGCATAGCCAGACCTTTTAAAGGAGATCGCTTAGAACAGGGTTGGGTCAGATTCCTATACACACTAAATTGAACTTTAGCAGGTGTGTTAGAACAGCTATAGCATGTGTGTTAGATCAGGCAAATCAGCAAACAGTTCAAGACTCTGTTTCTAGTCCCATTACTTAGAAATAACATCATGATATGCAAATAACATCATGATATGTAATGGTTCTTGCATAATGCACAATTAATTATTTATTTGTCACTAATTGTTTTCTTTATCATCATCATCCTTATTTATCTCTCACCTCTGCAGCGCTACCTGGAGCTAGATGACCAGTTTGAGCAGGAGAGGCGAGCAATGCGTGGAAGAGAAAAGGAGAAAGAGAGGAGAGAGAGAGAGCTGGAGAAGAAAGCCAGGGAGCAAGCTGACCAATGTAAGACTTTGCTGCACAGCCAGTTTGTTTTACAAATGTTTATTATCAATCCACAGAGTTGGGTGTTTCACAACTATTACCTAAACTGTGGTGTAGATGTACATTTTCAGTAATTGAGAGCCACAACATACAGTTTAGTGTCTTAAACTAAACTGTCTTAGTGCCACCACCTCACACCTCCTAGACTTATTAATCAACTATTAACAAGTGTATATGACAGGATATAATTTGCATCTCCTATAAGATTAACATTATATTAACATCTGTACATTTTCAAAAATAGTTTTTAAACTAAATCCTTATTTCAGGAACAAAAGTTTCATTCCTGGACTTCTCTTTGTCTCATAATTCTGGCTAATCTGTAGGTAGCACATCTTTCAGTGCCGTAGCCCTCAAACAATGACCATGATCTTTTTGTTCCTGCTCTTGCATCGTCCTCTTTCTGCAAAAAGTTGCTTTTGGTGATGCCTTACTGGTTTCATCTGTTCTTTCTGCAGTGGTGGCTTTAGAGGAACAGAAAGCAAGTCTGGCCAGAGAACTAAGCACTTTAAAACATACACATAACAAGGTCAGTCTCTCGCTACTCTAATGACTTTTACAGTTAAGCATTTTGTTTTGGTTCTCAGTCTCTCCCTCTCTTTTTTTATGCAGTTAGCGCTGACATATCGGGATTTGTTGGAGAAGAAAAAAGAGCTAGAGAGGGAGGGGTCTCCTTTAAGGTTAGCATTCTTCACCTTCCTCAGTCTAAGTTTAGTGCTACCCACTGTTTCCTCCCCACTCTTAAGATGACTGGGCAGTGTTAATTTCCTCTTTTTTATTTTAAAGTTATCACAAGTTTTCTTTTGTTAGGTTTTTTTTTTTTTGCATTTTGAGTTAAAATTTCTAGAATTCTAGATTTTTCTGGGGACTTTATTTTAAGTTGATAACAGAAGTTGTTTTGTAGGAATCACATTCACTCCAAAAGCACAGATGCTCCGTCCAGTCACGGACAACCAGAAATCACTGTGACCGAACAGGTAAATGTACACACTGCCTTATAATGAATAAATGGCGAGAATAATGTCAGAGTAGTGTTTTAGACACAAGATCAACTTTGAACTCCCATTGCTCCTCTTCTTTCCCTTTAATTCAGCATGAGCTGACCCCTGATGTTGCCGCTGAACCCACCTCTTCAGAAATGGTCAAGGCTGAACCCATCAGTGATCCGTCCTTCATCAATGACATTATAAGCTCTACTCCTGAGCTGGCCCAGTTACAGGGCCTCGTTGAAGCAAGGTACAAAAATGTGCAGTGATTTACAATGGTTTCTTTTGGACATCACTCCTGACACTGTTTTAAAGTAGGGCTGGCCCAAGTTGCATTTCACAGGTGTAATATATATTTTGGTATTCAAAAAACGAGTACTAAAGTAGGCAGTACTATTTCATTTGATAATTTATGATAATTTCATATGCATCAGTTCAAAATTTGTTAAAAAGGTGGCAACAAAATGTTTTCAGGTAATGGTGCAAATTGAAATCAGCTGTAAACATATTAAATGTTTTTTTTCAGCATAGTCATAGCAATGTGGGCATGCACAATAGTCACATTCTAAAATGTGTAATGTCATGTAAGAAACAAATTATGATTGATGGTAGGTAAATTCTCCCTGTTGTCATTTGGCATGACATATCTGCCAGAGATGAATGATATCTGCCCAAAAGTAATAATTTTACTCCAATGTGCAATACACAGAATGCACTACTTATATTTTGAAGTTTGATCATTGACCTTGATTGATCTCATTGATCTATGTATATAACTGGAAAAACGTAATGTCAGTTATTTCCAGTATTGTCCAGCCCAATTTGGTCATGATCACTATGCTCAATATTTGAGATGATTCACTTGTACCTGTATGCAAGTGTCTTGGTGCGAATTGTGCACTGTTCATTTAAATGATATTACTTTATATATAAAATAGTGTTAACGAGTGTGGGTAAAGTAGTAAAGTATATTCCCTGAGATGTGTCGCTGTGGATGACACACAGCAGGAATAATTTGTTTATTTTTTAACATTCATAACATTTACTAACACGTACTGTTCTATCTAAAGCACTTTATTGTGAAGAATTTATTGCAGTTAAGGCCACACTTTCAGAGCTTCTTACTCGGCAGAGAAATTAATACCAACAAACAAAAACCTAACATGAAAGTTATTAAGGCCAGTTCTAATTTCTAAAAGAATTTGCTGTGAATGTGAAATACAGCATCAGAACATAGTTTCTGCTAATAATGTATGGTTTTGTTGCATTGTGCAATATGATTTTAATGCAGTATTTTGTTAGTTCTCACTTTACAAACATAATAATTACTACATAAATGTCTATCACATGTCTAAGCTGCACTGATTCATATACCACAATGACTTTCCACAATAATTCTCTATAAATGGCAGATATTATAGCGTTTCATCAATGCACATATTGTAACATAAACTGGTGCTGTTGATTCATTTTCTGCAGTGTGATGAATCAATTCAACAGTGAAACATACCTCTGGCTTTTACACATAAGTTAATACAGACCTATCTGTTCTTTCCTGTTCAGCACCCCTGTTCGAGCAGAAAACAGAGGGCTGAACCATAGTCTCGAGGAAGAGATCCGACAGAAACAGGAGAAGGAGAGTGCAGGAGAGAATGAAGGGGAGCGGAAACTGAAAGATGAAGACGATAAAGAGGATGAAAAGAACTTGGATGGTTCGGAGTGGGAGATGATTAGGAACACAGATTCTGTCTTCTCAGAACTCTCCGAACTTAGCCGGGAGTACGCAGAGAGTGTCGACCATGGAGTCAGTGTAAGAGGTGTGTCTACACATGCGTGGTGTAGAAATATAATGCATTGTAATTATTAAGAATAGTAATTGCAAATTATCAAAGATTTACACACCTTTTTCATCTGTGCATGTGCGTTCAGGTTTACAGCTTGTCTGTGACTCTCAGACAGGTTTGTAACTGACATGTCTCTCCCTAACTGGGTGTGGTTTTCTTAACTCCTGTCTCTGTGGTTCCTGTGCAGGCAGCTCAGACCAGTTTGAAGAGATTCTTTCACAGTATGAGGAACTGAAACACACCCAGTAAGATCATATTTACTTGTATTATTTTAAGTTGCTCCTCATTCTTGTGCTGCATTTAGTCAAAATGTCAGGTCCACATTAGGATTTTTAAAGTTGAGTAGCAACATCCATAGCCAGTCAGTGGTGCAGTACAATATTGTCAGTGTACATGTACAACTTATCATCATTACCATCAGTATTTGTAATCCTGAGTGCCAGCTTAATTTTTAAGCTCTTCCAGGACTGAAGTAAGTACACACTTACAGCAAATATTCATACAAATATGGCAATTCCTAGTGTTTTGTCTAATAATGCAATAACAGCATGCTCTCATTCCAACAACAGTTCATTTTGTCTACTGTCTTGCAGCTTTATGTGAGAATAAATGTAAGAATTATTTCTCTCGTTCTCTTAGTGAGATGGTGGATGCTGCTCGTAAGGCTCTTATTTCTCGTGTAGAAGAACTGACCAATGAGAGATCCGCTCTGAACCTTGAGCTTACTTCCTGTCAGGAAACCATTACCAGATTGGAGGGAAAAACCAAGGAGATGGAAGAGGAGACCAGACGGTAATGTGCACTATTAGAGATGTTGTGGACGTATGCAGTTTTCTAAGTGTAAATAAGTTCATATACTGTACAGAGACTCACTTCTCATCATTCTGTATCATAACCCTGTAGCCCACGCCTGACATTAGGTAAGGTGCTAATAGGTTCATGTTCATCTATTTCAGAGAGTCCTGTGCTATTAGCATAACTGTTCCACAGGGACTAGACAAGCTGTGTGTGTACATTTGCGCATAAGTAGCTGAATGGATTCATTACAAAGGGTGTCCACAAACATTTAGACATATAGTGTACATTTATTAGTCATTCTAGAACGTGCTGCTTCTAAAAAGTTAAATTGTATTAAGTTTAATACTTTGCAATGCCTTACATGGGTTTAAAATGTTCCATGAGTCCGGATATCTCTGCAGGATAAAGGTGATAGCTATAGGGGACAAAAAAAAATTGTAAAGTGCATTTTTTTTTTTTTAGTTCTGGGAGACTCAAAGATCATTTTATAAATTAAATGGGACCCATGAATAGCTGTGAAACAGTTGTGTAATGACATCTTGCTCTGTTTTGTTCATGGAAACATTTCGTACTTATCTTCACAGGCTGCGCAAAGAGCTGGAGGTGATCCAGGCTGAGGACCCTGATGTAAGTGTGGAGAATAGAATGAAAATGTGGGCTGAAGATTGGAACCTTAAGGGCTTATAATGTATCATATTAAATATTCATTTAAATTCTTCTTTTTTCCTTTCCTCTTTAGGCTTCTTTGCCCAGCTCGCACCGTCGTTTCTCTCGTTCAGAGATGGCTCGTGTGGTCATGGAGAAGAACCAGTATAAAGAACGGCTAATTGAACTACAGGAAGCTGTACGGCGCTCTCAGGCTCTTAGGTATGTTTAACTACGTCTCCCATGAAACTGAGTACAACTCTGTAATAGTCTCTGAAAACTAGATGGTCAATATAAAAACTTCCAAGATTGTAGATTTTAGATGGATATAGATGATAAACAAGTTAAAGCAACACCAGCTATAGAAGTTTCTTTTCTACTGACCTATCCACCTTCTCCTCCTAAAGGGTTGCTAAGGAAGAAAAGATCCCAGAAGACAAAAGCAGCAGCAGTATGTGGAAGAGGTGAGAGACATTTTTGCCCTATTTACAGATTACTATCACTCCATTAACAAGCCTTACGCATGTTTTTGGATGCTTGGTGAATGTTGTCGACTTTGTTGTGCTTCACAGGTTTAACCGTTTTCTTGGCTTGACTAAGGACCAGCTAGCTCCAGCGGCAGCCTTAGCCCTTACCGTCCCACCAGTGCCATCCCCAACAAGCTCACCAGTGGGTTCACCACATCGCCTCTCCGTCAATCCAACCCGGACAGAGTACGAATGGTGTTTTTTTTGTTTGTTTGTTTGTTTTGTTTTTTTTTGTTTTTCTGTGCGGGGGTGGGGTTTCTGCTTTCTATCAAAGAAACAATCTCTGATTCTTTATTTTTTATCTATCTGTAAACACCTGAAGGTAGTTGTCCTAAAGTAAAGAAATGAATTGGTTTTGTTCACATTAACCTTACAGTATTGTAATAACAGAACCCAGTAACAGACACTGCCTTGTTCTGTGTCATTTAACGCAACGCTGATTTGTACAACAGTACTATGACCTTTCAGTCTGGGCTGTCTTTGGTAATCTGGGCAAATTACTCACTTCTGTTTGTTAACAGGTAATTATGTTTTTGGTCAAACCAAAACAAATGTCACAGTCCAGTTGTAAGGCTGTTTACTGTGTTCCTTAGTGCCACAACTCTAAACTAAAACAACCATACCTGGATAATCATTAATGTCTGCACATGCTGAGCACATGCTAGGCACATGATAAGATCTAAATGGATACAGGCTATCCGAAAGGTAGAGTTTCCCAATTTTCTAGTAAATACCAATACTAGTGTTCTGTCAAGTTCTGCTAAATTATCAATAAGACAACATGAAAGTGCTTACAGCCATGTTTTAGAAATGCCCAGCAGGCTAATTGTTTAAAAAGGGTCTAATGGGCAGTCAGATCTATTAAAGGTGCCATAGAATTAATTAATTCTGTATTTTAGATTCTTTAATATCTGCATAGAAGCTTTTAAAGTTTTACACACCCATTTGCAACCATGTGTTTTGCCATTAGGATGAAAAAAAGGGTTTTGTAATTATTCTCAAGTTAGCTTTTAGCCTGTCACAGGTACCTGCTCACTTTGGGTATGCTGGTTTATGTACATTTTGGGGCATACACAGTAACGAGTCAAGACTGTTACAAAACAGTTTACAGCCCTGTTTTGCTTAAGTGGGATTTGCATTTGAAAGAGAACACAACAGTGTTTATTGAGAGTTCGGTACGTGGTCTTGACATACCATAAGCATCTTTGCCAAGGTATATGCAGTTTTCCGTTCTATGGTACCTTACACAGAACCTCACCTGGTAAAACTGATTCAGCTTGAGTAATGTTTTAGACTACACACTGTGCTAATATGTGCTCTCCCTTTTACCTTTAGAGTTTCCCTGTCCCCCAGACTGAGGAAGAGGGAGCTTTACCGAGAGATCCGCTCCCATGTATGGGGAGCTCTGGATAAAAGGCATGTGCACAGCTGGAGCATGCCACTTTCCCACACAAATACGCAGGTATGTGTATATTTATAATTCTTCTTTCCTCATCAGCACATACAGTTCAGCAGTTAACCTAGCAGCAGCTTTTGACAACAGTTATTTATTCCAGTGCTTAAAAGTGTGTGTGTGTGTGTGTATGTGTACGTGTGTGTGTGTATGTGTACGTGTGTGTGTACGTGTGTGTGTGTGTACGTGTGTGTGTGTGTACGTGTATGTATGTGTGTATGTGTGTGTGTGTGTGTACGTGTGTGTGTGCCAGAACTCTGATCCTCCTTTGGAGCCTAAAGATGTACCTGTCTTCACAAAATTGAGAATGCTTGACCAGAGAGACGCTTCTGCAAAGGTCAGATTCACTGCAGCTCACTTTTCACCACTGCTCTCTGTATAAGATCAGGGATTTTTGTTTTAAGAATGACTAAGAGTAAGTGTATTTGATAGACCTTGAAGCTTTGTATTCTCACTGTTAGTTTGGTAGTGTAATATAATGCACAAAAAATAGCTTGGTTTAGCAATATCAGGTTGCTTACCAAGCTAAAGTTGACAGAACTGCTAATTGTGAAAGCAAGTAGTAGCTAGTCAAAGTGTGGTCCTTCAGGTCTAGATATTACAGTTATTCAATAAGCGAAAAGTGTGCATGTGAGGACTCTCTCTAGCTGTGTAATAAATTACATTGATTTGGCTTTGTAAAATGAAATCCTCTCCATATATGAATTATATGTTTAAATGTTTGTTGACACCCCTTCTAATGAATGCATTCATCTACTTCAACCTCTGGTATTTTTTGGATTTTTGCATGTCTTCTTAAATTTGACTTTACAGTCACTTGCAAATTAGATACCCACATGTTTTATATTAAAATATTCAGAGCCAACTCAGCTCTTTCCATTGTGGGACCCATGTGATTTAGCTCACTGTGTGAAGAATCTCATTCTCATTCTTAATATTTCCCATAAAAACATATCTCTACTCATGTGGATGAATTGTTTTGGTGCTTGAAATGAGTCTTAGATGTAAAAAAAAAAAAAAAATCTTTCTCATTATTGCTCCCCCGTTTTCTGGATTGATGGTTCTCCATCCAATTCTTTGGTATATTTGGGATGATGGGATGGTAATGCTCCAAAGGTCTTCTTGGACAGTAGAGTCAGTTACTCCAACAACAGTAGAATAAGCTCTTTTTAATACCCCTGATTTTAGAAGAAACAATGAATGGGCAGGTGTCCTAATACTTTAGTCCATCCTTCAGTCAGCTTTAGTCTCTACTGTTGACAGGAAAATATCAAATATCCCAAGCACTACATGGAGTGTTGGTTAACTGAAATTTTACATTGTTTTCCTTATTTTTGTCTTTCCTATAGCTGACTTGTGCAGTAGCAGTGTCACCAAATATTTCAGGAGAGCAGAACGTATGTGCAAGTATATTATTAAATGCTTAAAAACTGACCTTGGACCAGCTAATTGTATCTGGTAATTACACACACAGATGGCGGTAATAATAGACCTGCCCCTATGGGAACAAAGTCTCAAAGTATAAAGTATACTAGACAAATCACACATTTCTTTGCTGTTTCTATAAACCACCACTTTAGTTCTAAGGTGTTTGATGCATACGATTTCTGGTCCCGGGTCAGTTTTTCTAAACCACACCTTGATTTAATTACCACCTTTTAACCAACCTCCATTTTCTACGTGTCTCAACCAGTCCTCAGTCTCATACACATTCCATTCCCCTCCCCATCTCAGTGTTCTGTCTGGGCCATCACTGGACCTGCCTCCAGCAGTGATGTCACAGTGATTGACCCGGCACGGTCCAATACTGTCCTGGACCAGTTCAGCCTCCCACCGACCTCTCCAGCTCTATGCATTTGTGCTGTCCCTCCCATTGGTCAGTTCTGGAATTAACACATGCTTTGAAATAGCTGAGATGTTTAGATTAATAGCAGTAATCTGTGCAGCATTGCCTCATTGCATGCATACAGTCCCCTCATTACATTCATATAGTTGTGCTCATAAAAACTCTATTTTAAAATGTGTTTTTCTCCATTATTTGATTGCAAATGGCAAATGGACCTTTTCAAGAAATTACTCAGAATGAAATTGCTAAGCTAATGCGAAGTTAAATTTTAATCTCAGTCTTGCAACAGTCTTTGTCTCTGTCCACAAAACTGACTTCTGTTTGACATTTATTCCATACCCCTCTTTTGCTTCAGGGGAAACTTCTGGCACTGTGTGGATTGGAACTCAGGATGGAGGGTATAATATTTAATATGTTTCTTTAACTTTACCAGATTTCAGTTGATTTCAGGCCACATGTTTTAAGGAAAATATTTTTCCTTAAAAGATGTAAAGCACTTAATGGACCTGGCTTGTAACCCAGCCAACATGCTTATGTGGGTCTCTGAATGGGTTTCTACATGTGTTCTTACTGGGAATCATCTAGGCCCCATGTGCAATGTACAACCCACATGTGCAAACCCTCCTAACCCCAACTTAAAACACCCGCGGACACACTTTCTGGTTCCCATACAGACTCCACATGATATTGTTATTCGGGTCCGTAACCTGATCACGTTTAGCGTTCAGTGCTTTGCACTTGTTAATTTTTCTCTGTCTCTCTCCACCATCAGAGTCCTGGTTCATTCAGCCTCTTCTTCTAGAGGACGCTGTTTGCAGTCTGTCAGCCTCTCAGAAGGAGTGTATTCTCTCACGTGAGTTTAATTCTAAAATAACTTTTGTTTTCTTTTAAATTTTATGTGCAAAGTTCATGAATTTCATTCTAAATACCTTTCTCAGGTTTTCACCAGGTCACGTGATTGCTGGATTAGGCAATGGGATACTTGCATTTTTCAGTCACAGTTCAGGTGTGTCCCTGTGTCCTCTTTTTATTGTTTTATTTTTGCTTTGCTTTTTGCTCAATGTATGATTAGCATTTGGAACAGTAATTATCTGTTACTTTCATTCCATTCATAGGTGGATGGAATTTGCAGTCACATGAAGCAGTTTCCCTTGGCACATCACCTTTGCAACCCATCCGCTGTTGCCTAGCGAAGCAGGGGTGTCTCTGGGTGGGATACTGGAACAAAGTTTACATGATTGACGTTCAGAATAGGAAAGTAGAGGTATGAGCTGAAATGAAAGATTTCTCTGTATTCTTCACCATACCATTTTCTCCTGTACTATTATCTCGTCTCTCATTTCTGCCGGCACTGTAGAAGTCATTCACAGTGTCACTTAGGAGTGAGCAGCAGGTGCGCTACCTTTGTGCAGCAGGAAGTGGAGTTTGGGTTTCCTGTCGGCTTGATCCTACCCTCAGGCTTTTTGATTGGACTACTGGACGTCCACTACAGGAAGTTGATGTGTCCTCGATGATTACTACAGCTCTAGGTGAATTTATTAGAGCATCGCTGCAAAAATTTGTTAGAACAAATTTAAGAAAATTTGTGGGAAGGTATTGACGAATGAGCCCCAATATTCCCACAGAATACATTATAAATATTTATTACTATTTTCTCCCTCCTGCTTTCTCTTCCTCTCAGGTGCTGCATTCCTGTCTCTTTCCCCTCTTCAGATCTCTGCCATGTCTGTGGTCAGTAGGCGACTATGGCTGGGCACAGGAAGTGGTGCCATTTTTTCCATCCCACTCTCACTCAGTGAGTGGTATTATTATTATTATTATTATTATTATTATATTGAGAAGAATAATAATAAAAATAACCTTTTGTGTTTTTTCTTTCATTTGTAGTTCTAGTTTGTGCTTTAATATGAAAATCCTCTGATGATTTATCCTGTCAGGTTCAGAGTCCTCCATCCCATACTGCTCTTTAGCGTCAGCTCAGCTGTCCTTCCATGGGCACCGTCAGGCAGTTAAATTCATTATCTCTGCCCCAGGTCAGTCAAATTATATTTTTCAGTTCCTATGTCTTGTCTTGTTTTTGTTTTTTTGTTTTTCTTTTTCATTCATATATCTTATAACACCTTTTCACATATAGTGCTTGCAACATTAGCTCAGTATAATCTCATATATTCTTGTCTTTCTTTCTATTTATTTCCTTATTCGTTTCTTATGTTTTTTTCTTATCTATTTTCCCTATTTCTCTGAATTATTTAACGTTTATTGTTTGTTTTTTTTTTTGTTTTTTTTTCTGTCACCGCCAGGCTGTCGTAGTTCCTCTACTACAGCAGAATGTACAGCTTCTCATCTCATTCTCAGTGGAGGAGAGGGCTACATCAATTTCCGCATTGGTAAGTCCTCCCAATCCAGTGTATTCTTCAGTGTCCAGTTTCAATATTTTATCATGCATTTAACCTGAACCAGTGATCTCATGCCTATTACCATTGTATATTTCTAACTTCAAACCATATCCTGAACAACCCTTCCTGAATCAACGGAATATCATATTTCCAGTGTATCAGCATCATCCAACTTCCAAAACAATAAACGTAGTGGAGACGTTTTTTTATAAATAAAATCATGATCTATATATTTATTATTTATATTTATATTTTTTTTCCCCAAGATCTGTTACATCATTCATTAAGAAATAAAAAAGGAAAATGGCACATGTGTAAATCTCCCTAAAGTAGGCCGTCCTCACAAACTGAGTGACTGTGCACGAAGGAGACTAGTGAGGGAGCCCACCAAGCCCACCTATGACTACTCTGAAAGAGTTAGATGCTGCCACTACCACCATGCTTCATGGTGGGGACGGTGTGTTTGTGGCGATGTATATTCTTGTCTCCATCCCCTGACTTCTACTCTTCAATAACCTTTGTGTTGTGTGGAGTGTTCTTTTGTGGTAATCAGAAATACTGAATAACCAGTGACTGGACCTTTTAGATAGGTGTCTTTATACTACAATCGCTTGAGACTCATTCACTGTACTCAGGTGATCTTCATTCCACAAACTGTGAGAATACTAGCAGGGGGTGGATATTTATTTTTATCACTTTACATGATATATTTTTATTTAAGTAACATTACTGTGTAGAAATCTGTTTTAATTTTGGCATTGATTAAATTATTATAAAATAATAATAATAATAATAAAAAAATATATATATATACTTTAAAAAATGAGTTATGAGGTCATTGTCATACTGTGACTTTATAATATGCTAGCAGCTGAAGTTGTCTAGTGATGAATACATCATTTGTGAGAAACTCCTTTTTCCACCTACACAGGAGATGACGGTAGTGACGGAACTGGTGAGACTGTTCTGCAGCGGTCCGAGCGGAGCCACATGATCATCTGGCAGGGTCCTTCTCAGACAGTTCCTAGCTCCTCCCTTTAAGGGTAGTTTCATTTACAGCTTTGCAATCAGTCTTCTCATTTCTGTCTGTGTTTGCTACTAAGCACTCTTTACACCTTTTGCCTTGCTCAGCACCTCTGTCTCTGCTGCTTCTATACATTACTTGCTTCAAAGCAAGCGTTGGTAATAAGTCATGCAGATGTGCGTGAGTCATGTATTACTGACACCACATGGGTGTGTATATCACTCAGGATAAATCAACAGTAGTATGTTTGAGAAAAGGACAAAGGAAGAAAGTGTAATGGGGAAGGCCCCTTTTTACTGAGCCACATCTTTTCTTTTGGCAGTTAGTCATTAAGGAGCATACAACAGTTTTCTGTGTCTTATTGTGTGCTGACGAATGTTGCAGTGCAGTTTTGTTGTTTTATATTCTGTGTTTAAAATCAGCATCACTACTGGAACATCCCTCTGCTATATCTCACCTATACAGCTGTTCTGTCTTTAATTGATCCAGACTGTATGTAATTTAAAGCTATATTTATTGATACCATGTCATCTCATAGATCAGTTCCTGCACTTTTCTGGGAAGGAGAGCTTGCGTGTTTTTTGATGTTGTCTTTCGAAAGGGGACGTCTTGACATCTTGACAGAATCTCATATTTGTTAGAGTTTATGCTAATACGAGTGTGCCGATTTTCAGGGTTGCACTCCACAGTGAAGCTGCTAATATAAGCTCAGCACAACAGATTTGAGTCTATGCAAAAAGGGGCCCTTTTGAGACTTCTGTAAGTTCTTCAGACTGGCTTACTAGCCAAGTGTAACATACAGATTTGTGTATATACACTAAATTTAGTATTGTCAAATTTCTTTGAGGCCTGTAGGCGATGTTGGAAATACATCTCGAGTGAATCACAAATATATTGGTCTCGTTTCCATTTCGTAACTGGAAACATACTGTTTTTCTTTGGTGTCTTTGTAATCTGAAGTGATTATGCGTGAGAGTTTTTGTCTGTGATGATATTTTGCAGTATTTGAACACAATGAATGAGTGTGTGTTTTACGAATGGAGTGAGAGAATGTGTGATAAGACATATTTTTGAAAATATACAGTATTTTATAAAGAAATATATACATTTTAATGAGTGGATTTTTTTCTCTTTTAAAATTATCATGCATCACCCACATACAGTAAGTACATACAGTAAAATATAGTCTTTACTGAGGCTTAATCTTTTTGACGTTGCAATCCAGAGGGAATCGCATTTGAATCATGTTACACAGGTAGGTGAAGGTAGTGTTTGTAGTCTTGCCCATGGACTCTTACAGGCGAATCAAACCCTAGTCTGCCATGGGGAAGGTGTTGTTACCCACTGCACTATATCAACCATTGTAAATAAATGTTTACAGTAGATACAAATGGAGGTAAATAAAAGGACTTGTTTACTTCCATTTGAGAACATTTTAACAAACAAAGTTACTGTAACAATCTGTAACTATTTCTATTGGTCATGTTGACATGGTCAAATCTATATGCCTAGTTTTCTCCCATGCCACATAGTTTCTGGAAAAAGAAAGACAGCGGGACAACGGTCCTTTGCAGGTCTTATAATTAGTTAAATATAACCTCAGAGAAACATCTACACATTATAGATTTTGTTGTGACATTGTTTAACCAAAAGAAAGCTAAAATTAAGAAGCAGTGCAGAAGATGATGTTTACCCTTACTGCTTCAATAGGAATTAAGTGGGTAAGTAGCAGCCAGGTTCTGCTATTCAAGTGCCCTTTAATTAACTGATCTTCAGCAAGTGTGACCACCTCTATAAAAGCAGACGCTTTGGCAATTTGCCAGGTCTGGAGCATTCAGGGTTATGTTAAAACAATGCCAAAGAGGAAAGACCGTAATAAGGAGAAGCACGCTGGTGGAGGGGTGATGATTTGGGCTTGTTTTGCAGCGACTGTATGGTATGTTATATGTATGGTGTTCATCTGAGGTTGTACTTGCCTAATTTTGAGACCTGTTAAGGACCAGATGTAATTTGCTATGTCCTGATGCATAAAAGCCTAAAATTAAGTACATTCTCTTTTTCCTCGTGACTGTAATGAATAAAGGTGTGAAAGAGTAGTAGAGTGAAAAGTAAAACAAAAAAAACAAAAAAAAATGTAGAAAATGTAAATACTGTGCTGATATGCAGAGCACCATGAAGGGAATTCAGCAACATATTACTGATATTTAAACACTCCAAATATGACATTATGTAATATGTATGACCTTGAGTGCAGTTGTTTTTTAAGCAATATTGTGGTAATATTCTAAACCATGGTAAAAAGATTAGGTAATTATCACAATACATGCACAAAAAATGCTAATTACAAAAGCACTAGTTTCATCCTTTACAATTGTTAAATACATGCATACATTCTGCCTCACATCAAGAGTATGATTATTACACTTTCTGTAAGTGAGCTTGTTTTGAGTGCTGGCTCAGCAGGACAGCTTTTGTTGGCAGTGTAGGTGTAGTGTTTTAGGGCAAGGTGGTATAGGATTGAGCATTATTGAGCATTATCTCCAAATAATGTGCTCAAGGAACTGCATGTACTGTTGAATGCCTGAAGGCATTCATCATGGCAGAGTCGTGCTGGTTAATATCTTGCTCCTCAGAATATGAGTCTTAGGGCTCAGCGCCTGTATTTATGTGATCTGGGAGAGGTCAGAGGTCAGGGTGTGGCATGACTGCGGCGGCTCTTGCGTATACGCTGACTGAGCGAGCAAGCCAAGCGATCCACAGCCCCAGCTTTATATCCCAGCTCCCTGGCTGAGGTCAAGCCTTCAATGTTGCCACTGTACCACATAACCCAACCTCCCATCGACATCAGCACCAGCAGCGCACCTGTGTACACCAGCAGGTCCCCAAAATCACGGCCTTTAACCTCCAGCGGGGCAAACACTCCAATCAGGACCGAGGTAATGCCGAGGAGGTCCATAAGGACGGCGAACACCAGGACGAATTTACAGTGAGTCAAGCCTTCCTTTTCAGTGGACATGATAACCTGATTACAGATGAATAAGGAACAGGGGTCAATGGAACAACAAAAATCCAGGTATTGATGGTGTATTCAGAATACAGATGTGTTCATTGTCTAAGGGAAAATACGAAAATACATGCCTGCACAGTCAACACTGAAGTTGCTGCTAAAGCATGAGTAGAGTAGATTTATCACTGTGCTGCTCAGTTATTTACCCCAGTGTTACTGAGCTCAACTAAAGCATGAGTAGACTAAAAAAATCACTGTGCTGATCAGTTATTTACCCCAGTGTTACTGAACTCAACTAAAGCATGAGTAGACTGATAAATCACTGTGCTGATCAGTTATTTACCCCAGTGTTACTGAGCTCAACTAAAGCAAGAGTAGACTGATAAATCACTGTGCTGATCAGTTATTTACCCCAGTGTTACTGAACTCAACTAAAGCATGAGTAGACTGATAAATCACTGTGCTGATTAGTTATTTACCCCAGTGTTACTGAGCTCAACTAAAGCATGAGTAGACTGATAAATCACTGTGCTGATCAGTTTTATCAGAGTTCCTAGGGTCATTTACCGGCTTAAAAAAGACTGGTGGCAGTCCTTCTTGTGGTAGCAGCAGTGTTCTGATGCAAATGATGTAATGTGTGTTATTAACAGAAGAATTGTGTCTCTATATGCCTTATAATGTTGTATTCTAAATGTAGGCTATTTTACATGTTACTTGTACAATGCTTTTGTATAGTAACAGAATACATACATTTGCAATGCAAGACAATACATTCAGCTGCCTTTTCTGCGTTACTATGCCTTTAACATACAAGTTAACATGCACATGGCATGTTATGAATACTAACACATGTCAAACTCTACACTCAGAGCAATGACATCAGATACAGATTACAAAGAAAGATTATATCTAAGAAATGTCATTTTTACCATAATCTGCACACAGGCTTGAAGTTCGGCTTTTAGAGCGGAACCATATCTCCTCACTCACCTGTCAGCTTTGTTTTCTTCCAAAAACTGCAGATAATCTACTAGGAGAGTTTTTCCGGATCCACCTTTAACTACACACCTGTTACCTGTCAGCTCTCTGTTGTGCTTCCTCTCGTTCTCTGTCCTTCCCTTCTTCTCTTTCTTTCTGTCTATCTTTATCGTTACGTCTCCCTCTCTCTTTCTCTCTTATCGTGTCTCTTTTCTCTGTCTATTGTGTTAGCTCCCTTGTTCTCTCTCTCTCTGTATCTCTCTGTATCTCTCTCTCTCTCTCTCTCTCTCTCTTTCTCATCCTAAACAGAGAACCAGAAAGGCAGGTTTTAATGACAAAGCGTGGGTGCTTAATAAAATAGCTCACATAAATTGTAGTTACGCAATGATTCATGTAGCGTAGGCTTAGGCCTAAAGGGGAACTGTTGAGGCTTGTTTGGTTAAAAACGCTGTACACCTTCAGTACTATTAAACTATGGTGTATTAAATAAAACACGAGAACTCCCTCTGCTAGCAGGTCACCAGCTTAAAAACTCACAATCATGTCTCAATACTGCATGTCAGACACATCAAACCAGCAGACACAGGTCAGTGCAAAGTCAGTACAAAGAGCAACTATAACAATCATTTCAAAAAGACGGTTATTTAGTAGCCTGATGGAATGAAGGAAATGAAAGACTTAGAGTAACGCTTTGTTTTCCTGAAAGGCACAGTATTACACTGGCCTAAAGACATTGCAGTGAATTTACGGGACAGGACACTGACACTGACACTGACAGATTGACTGATAGTTTCCTTTTGTTTCCTGGGCCACCTGTTCTCCCATAGGGAGCACAAGTCACTCCCTTGTCTTGGAACAAGTTTTCACTATACCGTCTAGACTTCTCTTTTTCCTTCACAGACAGTCCATTAAACCAGCAAATACATGAGAAAGTTCAAAGATTTTATATTTTTACATAATGGCATTTAGTGAGGGATTTTTATTAAATACAACATGATATTATTGGATATAGTTTCACCATTAATGCTCACATATTTTATCAATCAGCCTTTCAAGCCTGAACCCTTAGTTTATTTGACCTTCCGATCAACTATTGAAAAAAAATTAATTAATTAACATATTGCATACATATATTAATTATTTTATTTTAATGAACAAACTACAACTAAAATAACTCACACAGGGTGCTGCTGATCCACAAGAAACACACGAAAACATGCAGCTGATTTTATTTAATTTTATTTTTATCCATATAATTACTTATTATTTATTTAAATTATTATAGATTCTTTAATAATTGTTTAGATAATACATTAATTGTTTTAATAATTGTTAAATTATTATCATACTGATACCTCATACTGATGTTGCAGAGTTGCCAAAATTGTACCAAATGTACCAAATAAGAGACACTTGGATGGGTTAAAGGGTTAAAAGTCCCATTTAAATAAAATTTAAAGGAAATTATCATGATTCCTTCTCCCGAAACACACCCACACACACACACACACGCGCGGGTGCGCGCATTCGGAAGTGCGTCATTTTTATGGTGAGTGACGACTGCACTGAGGAAAGACATTTAATTGTTATTGTTAGCAGGAGCTTCATAGCAAAAACACACACAAGACACAGAGGAGCGCTGAAAAAGCTGGATTATATGCGCAAGACGGAGAAGTTCACGACCACGGAACGGTTTGTGCACAACGTGCTGTGTTATAAAGGCTGAATTACCGTCAGCTAGCCTTCCTGCAGCTCCATCTGCCCCCCTTAACCATTTTCTGCTTAATTAGGAAAATGGAGCGGTGCAGCTCTTCGCCTGATAACAGCTCTGTTTTTAGTGCTAGCTGAATGGGACCTGGTGGGCGTAGCCGGTACAACAAAATGCTACAATACAACGTGAGCGGTGTCTGTCACTGTAGCTGAGGCTTAGCTGTGTTTTCAGTTGTTTGAGCCCACTTGCTAGGATAACTAACTAACTAACTAACGTTGCAGCTAACTGTTATTATAACGATGGCTGCTGTCACTGGTGTGTCACTGGTGTAATAAACAGCTAGGTTGTCGCGTATAACTGTGTTATTGAGCTGTTAGCTCAGCTAAGCTAATGTGAAGCTAAACAGAGGAGCCAGAATCTGACAGCTCGTTTTATAATGGCGATAAAAAAAACCCAGTGTATCGTAGATCACGTTTTTACATTTATGGTATTAGTTTACACACATGACAGCGGTTTACTGCAATGCTATGCTAATGTCATCTGGCCTTTTGACCATTTATCAGCTCTGTTAAAGACTTGTCACTTATTCCTCTTGTTCTTTACTTTTCTCCTGAAGTGAAATCCACCTAAAATACAGGATCAAGCCAACATGAACGATGCAGAAACCACCACTAGAAAGCATGCAAGTTCGCAGGAGTTGCAAAGTAAGAATGTAATGTAATATTTGGTATTATATTTCTTTGCTTTGTACTGTTTTGAAATGAACGTATGTCACTCATGCAGCGAATCTTTTTGCATATAAAATATATGCAATATTTAATCAGTAAAAGCTGTATTACACTTTAATACACATGTTATGATATGTCAGGTAGCTTTAAAGGAGCTCAGTGTTGAAGTTACTTAGTTGCTGTTGATCCCTGTTGAATTAGTTACACCATATGTCCAAATGTATGAATGAATTCAGCTAACTATTTTAATCTCGCAGATGATGCAGATGTGCAAATGCATTCACAAAGCCCGTCCAGTCTTAATAGAGAATATAATTACCTATAGAATAGGGCTAAATCTAGTAGACAGCCTTTTCTAGACAGTAGAGACAGTTATCCCAACAAAAGCAGGATAAACTCTTTTGTATTACCCTTGAGTGAAACAATGAGTGAACAGGTGGCCCAATACTTTTGTCCGTAAAGTGTGTGAACATCAGATTTGTGAGCTATAAATGTGCCACACTTTCAGTACAGTCTTTCCTTAATGTGCTTTCCGCTTTTCAGCTCCCAAAAATGAGGATGCATATGAAATCTCCATTCCTTTTGAGGAGAACAACTTTGATCAGCAGGGTGGCTTTTACAACCAGAATGAACAGAGCTTCGAAGGTCAGTCTGAGTGTATCATAGCTGTGCCTCTAGAGCATGCGGTGAACTCATCGCAAAACAGAAATCCTTTTCTCTGGGTACACTGCCACAGTATATTAAGAGCATAATGCTGATTGCCCACTATGTTGCATACTGGACCTGTTTACACCTGGCATTAACATGCGTTTTGTATCTGAATAGTATCTGGATACACTTCGACCAGATTGTGTTTATGCTTGTCAATAAAATGCATTCCCAATGTGATCAGATGAGATCCGATCATATAACGCTTTTATCGACAGGCGTATTTCCGCTTGCCTGACGGAATCCAATCACTAAAAACTCATTTCGTTTACATTTGTATTAAATGTGGACAGGATTCGTCTGTGACCACTTCCTTAATGTTTTGATCATAATGTGGTGACAGTGCGTCTTGGAGGTGTTACACCTGTCTGTTCATGCAAATAATTGAAATCTGACCGTTATCCAATCACCAAAAATGCATGTTAATGCCAGGTGTAAACAGGTTCCTTGACATGCAAGAGTTTGGCCCAACTGTATTTCTGTCCCATTCGTAATGGGTCCAAAAAGTGAATTGTCTGAAAGTGTCATAAAGTGTCAGACTGTTGTGCTTTCATCCACCTGTCTATAGGTAGAAAAATGTTGACCTGTCCTTAATATTAGATATACTGTATCAGAGTTTTCAAACATAGTTCACACCTGTTTATCAACTTGTGAACAAATATGTGAAGTGCTGAAAGTTGATTGTTCTTTTTCTGTCATCTGGATGCAACATGAGCTCCTTTAAACATATGGATATGAATGTGAATGTGTGGATGTCTACGTCCCCAACACAGGCAGCGACCCTCCACCTCCTGCGAGCTCCTACTTGCTGATCACGAATCTGCGTACACAGCTGCAGATCTCACTGGAGAAGAACTCATGGCTACAGAAACGTATTGAAGACCTGGAGGAAGAGAGAGACTTCCTGCGCTGCCAACTTGACCGCTTCATATTCTCCACCAAGAGTCAGGAAAGCAATGGTGAGAGAGAGGGAAAGATGGGCAGAGGTGGGGGGAAGTTGGGTGGGAGAAGGAGAGAACATGGCAGTAGAAGAAAACTGAATAATAAACCCCTTTCATACAGGATTAGTAAATGGATGGAGTGTTTTCCTGCCATTGGTTAATGACTGGAAAGTTTAATTCCAACCCTAATCTAACTCACCTGATCCAGTTAGTCAAGACCTTCAAGAGCACCTGAATATTAGAGCCAGGTGTGTTGGAACTAAACTCTCCAGGGAGGTAGATCATCAGGACCAGGGATGATGAATATGGTATGTGAATGATTTTAGTTTGCCTGTGTAGTATTTTATGTGGTATTACTGTGTTCAGTTAACACTGAAGGAAGCAGATTTTTGTGCTGTCTGTTGAGTTATTTTATTATATATTTGTTCAGGTAATGATCCTCGGAGTTTTTCGTGGAGGAGGCGACGAGAGAATGAGCGTGGTAAAGAATCTCATACACTTGTTTAAGAAGCACTGCACTCACAAAAATGTTTTGGGTATGTAAAGTAATGGAAATAGAGAGAGTACCTTAGATCTGAGATGCAAATGCTTAGGAACTGGTAGTGTTTCTCTACTTGCATTTAGTCAGTGTCACAAAAACCTAACAGTAAACCTAATTAATGAAACCAGATACTGGCTTGGGACCATAATAGTGTCTGTATCCCATGATGGATTCACCTGACCTGATGTGTTCATCTGTTGTACACAGATGTCACTGTTAATGTAGATGAACAGGCCAAAGTCCATTCTTTGTTTTTCTAAGAAGGACCAGTATTGTAGTGATCAGCAGGTTTGTAATTATTAACTTTTCAGATCAGCAAGCAGAGGTCCAGCGTTCAGCCAGCCGCCAGTCATTCCCACAGAGACCTGCCCAGCAGTCACCAGCCAATGCCAAGGTCATGAGCACTGGTCCTGGATCAGTCAGTGCTCAGCTGAATTCCATTTTTGGTCCCTCCCACTCTCAGCCCCTTCTACAAGGCCATGGTGGTGGAAGTAGCAGCAGCAGTAATAAAAACAGAGCCATTAATGACTTGCCAGGTGTGTGTATTGTGTGTAGTGTGTGAAGTTGTGGATGCCTTGTCATCATCTTTACCTAGATATGCACAGACATTTCCAGACTGTAGTCCATCTTTTTCTCTTTCTGCATACTTTGTTAGTCTCCATTCACTCTATTCATCAATGGTCAGGTCCCCGCAGGACAACAACAGAGCAGGTCTTATTTGGGTGGTGGGTCATTCTCAGCTCTGTAGTGACACTGACATTGAGGAAATATCCAGCCAACAGCATCCTGTGGGCAGCATCCTGTGACCACTGATGAAGGACTAGAGGATGATCAACGAAAACTTTGCAGCAACAGATGATCTTCTGTCCCTAACTTTACATCTACAAGATTGACCAACTAGGTAGGAGTGTTTAAAAGAGTGGACAGTGAGTTTAAACACTCCAGCAGCATTGCTGTGCCTGATCCACTCGTACCAGTGCCACACACACTAACACACCACCACTATGTCAGTGTCACTGTAGTGCTGAGAATGACCTGCCGCCCAAATGATACCTGCTCTGTGGTGGTCCTGTGGGGTCTTGACCATTAAAGAACAGGTATATAGAAGGCTAACAAAGTATGCAGAGACCCAGATAGATAGTCTACAGTACATACAGATCTACAAGGTGTTCCTATATGGTAAATTGAGCTGAGATAAGGGGCAGAGTTAATTCCAGAATAAAAATATTCTGATTATGTATATATCAGTATGTCTAAAATATAAATGTTTTGCCTTTTATTACTTTGCTACTTTGGGCTTTGCTGTATTTTCCAAATGTAATTACATAATTATGTATTTGTTTACATAGTGTACACTGTGTAGTGTATGCTGAATTCATATGTTCAAAGCAGGATGGGTATGTCCACATTTCTGGCTTTTTCCTGTTGTTTCAGTGTGAAAATATGACAAAATTGTCAAGAATGTTTCTGTAAACTATAGCTTACCATCAAATTGACGTCATACTGTCGGAGTCCAAATAAGCACAATTGGCCATGCTCTCTCTGGGAGGGTAGATGGTGGTTTCTCCCCTCATCACTCTTAAAGCATTGTTGACCCGGCACTTTCCGCCAAGTGTGTTGGCTGCCCGGCAATTGTGCATTGGCGGCAGTTCGAAAAGAAGCAGTGGCTGGCCTTGCATGTATCGGAGGAGACGTATACCCTCCTGTGTCAGGAACATTGCTAGTTTTAGGGGAAGCTACTAACAGGTGGGTTATTTGGCACTGTCAAATTGAGACAAACACAAATATGACAGCAACCTTTTTCTCAACCTGCTTTAATGAGTCATTTTAGACCTAGATATAGATGTAAATTAATTAGTGTTATCTTGTTGAAATGACTAAAATTCTCAGACCGTCTGACTTCTATACTTTCCTTTTGTAATCTTCTAGTGTTCCCTCCTTCCTCAGAGTCTCTCTCACTTTTGGGAGAGGAGGAGGAGGAATTTTTGGAGGACAGCTACCTGGAAGAGGAGGAAATGATGTCAGGAGAGGATGTAATATCAGAAAACATGGCTCTGCGGAACATAGGAGCTTCGGGGAGACCCAGTGGGGGCCATCCAGCATTAAAGAGGAGGAGAGTCTTCAGAATAGCCAGAGGGAGGGAGAGACAGAGAGGTGAGAGTAGTTCATTATTAATCAGAGCTCCAATGTCTCTTCTACCAATCAAAATAATTATTTTTATTTATTGTAATACCAGTTTAATTTTGTATAGTAAATTCAGTTGTGAAAGTGTGAGAGAACAAATTTGAGGTCAGGGAACATATAGAACTGTAGCCGTGTTTCTTAATCCTGCTCTTAAAAATGCACAGTTTCAGCCATTCAGTGTCTCAACACACTTGATGCAGTGCAACAGATTTGAAGGCTCTTCCTGAGTTGTTAAGGCAGTGAGAGAATGGCTGAAACTGTAGATCATTGGGTTCCCAGGAACAAGAATAAGAAACACTGAATGTCTGTTAGATATACAAGCAGTAAAATGTTGTGTGCCCTTCCTGCTCACAGTGAAAGATGCTGCTGGCGTGTTGTTCCGCTATAAGAAAATCCTGGTTACGTACCAGCGACTGAAGAACATGTCTAAGGCCTTTCAGATCCATGGTGTGGACCGCAACACAGTGGCATCCACTACTCCCATTGCAGAGTTACTTCTGGTGGCTCCAGAGAAGCTGGCAGAGGTGGGCGAGTTTGACCCGTCCAAAGAGAAGCTCTTGGACTACGCCAGGCGCTGCTATATTGCCCTGGACCCCCAGACCCTTAGCAAAGTGCAGGCACTGAAGAAGAACAACCTGCTACTGCCAATCTCTTACAGGTACACTTCATACACACACACTCTGTCTCTCTCTCTTTCTCTCTCTCTCTTTGATGCTCCTCCACTGCAGTTTAATAGATTATTTTAATCCAAACATACTCCATGCCTCTCTTGGTCAGAAATATATAGTCACATATAGTCATGTGAAAAAAATCTTTAGAGGTAGGAATTGAAAAGCACAATATATAGCACCATATAAAGTTCAAGATACAGCTTTGTAAAATAAGTACTGAAATATTATATATTGAAATATGTTGATCCTGTCAGTGCAGAGATCAACATATTCTATCACTGTCTAGTGATAGAAGTCTCACTAGAACTCTCTAGTGATCTTCGCAGCATATTGTGAACTCAGAAAATGAGAGATTTTGGAATTCTATTAATTCTATCTTGGTTTGTTGTCCAATTGTCCTATTATTGTTATAACTCAAAAACATTAGTAAATATGCTGCAGCTGATATTGCTTAAATATTAATATTCATTGTGTTTTATTCTGCGTCCCTCCCCATTCAACTTCTTTACCGTTTATTCCCATCTGCAGGTTAGCTCTTCCCCTATTATGGGCAGGCCATTCCTATTCACACTCCTGACCATGGAGGGTTGTGGTGTTGATTGTATTTGAACTTATGATCTCCTGTTTCTTTACAATTCGGCAGTTAGACAGTTGCTCTACCATAGAGCTGTGAAATCATGTACTTATCTGTGTCTAATAGAGAGCAGAAAGATACATTTCCTCAGAATTTCCTCATCAGAGTTTTTATGTTGTCATTTCACAACTGCCTGCTCATCAAGTGTAAGGAGATCATAAATTTAAATCCCAGCCTTGTAGTCTTAGGAAATGATGTGATAGGGAGAGTCCTAACCTGCAGATAATAATTATAATAATTAGGTAATTAATAATGATAAATTGGGATTTCTTATTAATTAAAGCATTGCAATATTTTGTAATAATTCTGTTCTTTACGGTCTTCCAGCCTCTAAAATCTGTCCTTTTGCCACCTTTCCCTACAGGTTGAAAGGAGCAGATGCGCGGTAATTGGGACGAGAGTGAGTGGCTTCTGTCTTGCTGTATCATAGAATCCCTCACTGTATTTTAATGTACAATAGAAGACATCTTCACTCTCTCAACCTCTCCGTTCTCCTGTTCAGATCAGGTGTACTCTGAATATGCCTGCTTTTGCAGCATACTGTATTACCTCTGTTCTTCACTACAATGCGCGCTCACATAGAGCTGAAAAAAGCTAGGCTTCCTTCAGAATGCTCACTGGATGGCCATTTTGGTAGAGACTGTGTCACTTGTATCTGTGAGCATCTTTCAGTCCTGTGTAGAAACTAGCTCTATGGTGTCACGTTTTGTTCTGAAGTACTGAAGTACTGTATCAGGGGTTTCTTAACTCTATTCCACAAGGCCAGTGTGTGTTATTGTCTGTGTGTATGTATTGGTTGTACATTTCTCTCAGCTTTGAGCTGACAGATGAACTGTTCTCTTCTAGCCTAAGAAAGCATTGTGCGAGGTGTGCTGAGGAGCAGTGCACACACTGGTTGACACTGTGTGAACGTAGACCGACATGAGCACCTACTTCTTTAGGCCTATATGGCCTGATGTCCTCAAGGCTGAATCATGGTTGTGTTAGTGCATGTAAATACCAGAGTCATGACCTGTCTCTTGCTAGACACCACTGACTGTTGAGCATGTGAAAAGCCCATGGTGGAAATCCAGTTGGCAACAGGCACCATGTGTGAGCAGCCAACAACGGTACGACTATAGTATAGTGTAGATCAGGTGTGTTTGCAGATCATATGACCTTGCCGCGTGCGTGTGTTCGCGTGCATGTGTGCGTGCGTAAGTGTGTTTGTGTACGGTTGTAGAGCAGACAACTCACGGTTACTCTGACTTTCCATAATTCAGGGAAACGCCAGAAGCTAGCTGAGTGAAAGCACTTATCACCTCACAGTCATTCACATCATCCGACGGTGTATTAGCTTGTACCTCTGATGTCATCTTGATGTCCACCACCATTGATTACGGGTTGGGGCTGTTGTAGATTTCAGTTTTGCCTCAGGAACCAATCATTTTCTGTAGACGTTTCAAGTACAGTCTAGTTTTATCTTGTAACTCTGTGACGGTTGATGGCTGTAGTGTTATTTTCTGCAAGTTGTTTTTTTAATGTTTAATCTCACTAAAAGTTGACAATAGCCAAGAAACCATTTATTCATTGCTGTTTTGACATGCTGAAAGAGAAAAAAATGATCTGTTTCCTGTTGATTGTCTAATTATAAATGACACTAAAGCGATTGATTTCTTACTGAGTGCTGTTCATCCAGACTCATCCTTTCTCCTCTGTTCCTTATTTAAGAGCATTCCTTATGGGCTGAATTAAGGCTGGGCAATATGGTAAAAATATAAAAACAATATTTAAAGGTAATTTCACAATACACTAAATTTATCATATATTTTGACATGCAGATAAAATGCATCAGTGGAGTCAGATTCTTAGAAACTGATTCGGATACTCCCCCCATATTGAGTACAGTGATTTATATTCAAAATCTGCTGCACTTTATCCAAGTAAAGTCATATTGTCCACCCTAGGCTAAATTACAGCCAAGATACTCATTTGGCACACTGTACAGGGTTCCCATGCATTCTGGCAATAAACCAGGAAATGTAAAGACTATTTGCCCAGTCATGGAAACTCCTGAAAAGAAAATTGTTAAAAGATGTCCTGGCATTATTAGTAAGATCCTGGAGAAGTTGAGCTATTCTGCCACTGAGATTGCATATTTAATCTACTAATAACCTATTGTGGCAGATACATTACACCTGCATAATGTCTTACAGTGCTTTATATTATTAATGGATATGTAAGTCACTACAAATATTTGTCCTTGACAACTAGGCCTTGTTTATCACACATGTTCCTCACACATATTGGTGAGCTTTCTTTGTTAATCATCAACTTTTTAAACATACATTTCTTTGCTAGCTTGCTGAGTCAAGCTGACATGCATCTGCTCCCAATTTGGTGGCAAATATACATACATATATATTTATATACATAAATGATCATGCAATATGCAAAATATGTGCAAAAGTGCACACACAGCTTGTCTAGTCCCAGTAGAAAAATCTTGCCAATTGAATAGGACTCTAGAGAAGTATTAAGCATTGAGCTGTGAAGCAGTGGAACCGTGTTCAGTGGAATGATGGCACTCCATCCAGTACTTCTGGGATGGGTTGGGGAGTTTGGGATGAGGTGGGATAGTGATTATCCAGCATGCTGTACCTCACTATGCTCCTGTTGCTGAATGCAATCAAATCCTCACAGTAATGCACTGTAATGTACCACCATTTTACCCATAGTTTAGTGGATATTATTTGAAACTGAATCAGGAGTCTCAGAACAGAGTTGTAGACTGGGAGCTGCACTAAAAGAAAATGTCCCAGATACAGCAGCTGTTTTATTATAATGGCATGTTTGTGCCATCTATGTCAGCAGAGGAATGATGTATTTGCTTTAGAAACATCATCTCCCTAAATACCTCAGTGGTAAACTTTATGTACATGCACATCGCTAGACACCACCCTTTACACAGAGTCACTAGAGGCATATAAGTGTGTGGAATGCATAAAATCCATATAATCCTCTTTAAAAACAAAAACAAAACAAAAAACAACAACAAAAAAAACTGTTTACCATGTAGCGTAGGAATAATAGTCCTTATTCATAAAACAGTCCATACACAGGGTTTATATTCCAGTGATTTCTGAATAGTTTAAAGAATGATCCCAAGAGAACAGTTCAAAAGCACAAACATGCACTATTTAAGGGCACCTATGAGCCGCATGCATGATGAAATGGTTAATGGTTGCTGTTCTGTAGATTCAGTGGATTCTTTGAGCAGAGACTTGTACAGTACAATTCCAAGCGAGCAGTCTTCAGACATACACATCACGTTGTGGCCGTCGCAGCCGTAATCTTTAGTGTGTCCACCAGGTTACGCTGTCGAGCTTTTTCACTGTGTATAATTTCCAGATGAGACTCAGGAACCCATCCACGCTGTCTGTCTGATAGACGGGTTCCCTCCACCCAGCCTACACAAACCAATATACACACATCGTTAGTAATCCGGTCATGCCTAAGGTAGAATCAGGGTAACAGACATGCAAAACGGTTTAATACAACGGAAAATGTTCAATATGGTCAAAATGGTCAAGTGTTCAATATGGTCAAGTGGTCAAGTGTCTTTTAAAAATAAAGGGGCCTCAAATGGTTCTTTCAGTGATGCGATAGAAATTTATTTAAACGTCTGTAAGGTCCTGTTAGAGAAAATGTCCTCAAGCAAAGGTCCGGAAAATCATAAAATCTAACTATAATTCAGTGACATATCCTGGAAGTAGCCTAGTCATTACATCAGCATTTTATGCGGTCAACAGTTGAATGTCAAATCAATTACAAGTTCAGTTACGATTTAATATATTTAATGAATGCTTATTATCAGCTTTCACACTCAACTGGACATATTAAAAAGAGAAAAGAACATTTATTAAGAGTTATGTATGAGTTTTTTTCAAAATTAAGAGTTCAATAACTCATCCCGTACTGCTCAATATTACTACTTTTAATAATTGTTTAGAACCTCTTCACACACTTGTACACATCTCTCTTACAAACAAGGTTCTTCATGGAACCTAAATTAGCTCTTCTATGGTGCAGCTCAAATAATGTATCTTTGGGATGAACTCCAACACCTTACATATCGTATCCCGTTTGTAATCTCAGAGCTGGTTTATGGAGAGCCTGGCCACTTCCTATGTCCCAGTTTGATCAAAAAAATTACTGTCTGCAAG
The DNA here is from genome assembly GCF_030463535.1 of Salminus brasiliensis. Taxonomy (NCBI): domain Eukaryota; kingdom Metazoa; phylum Chordata; class Actinopteri; order Characiformes; family Bryconidae; genus Salminus; species Salminus brasiliensis. The sequence goes on along the minus strand of NC_132882.1, from coordinate 15,644,337 downwards.
GGAGTCCTCAATGAATGGGGGGTGTATTGAACTAAACGGCAAAAAACACAATGTTTACAGTGTCTAACCACCACATTTTGCAGAATGAGCAGAATGATGCATGACGTATTTTACTACAAATACAAAGAAAAAAAACGTACTGTACTGACTGGTTGGCGAGCTGACACTGGAAGCATGAGGGGGAAAAGTTAGGACCATTCTAAGGGCCTGTGACTGAAAGATATAATACCTGGCAGAATTGTTAAGAGTTGTGGGGCCCAGTGTAATACTTTTTCTATGGGGCCCAAAATCCCTGACAGGGCCCCTGTGACCAGTTACAACACAACAGCTTTGTTTGGTGGCATCTATGGCCTGCAGTTAACATCCTGGCCAGCTAATTCCATGTTACTGTTTAATGTGACTGCCTTTGCAATGTTAAACAGGTATATTATTACAATGAAGGAATATAAATGTATTAAAATTGTGTATACTCCTTTGTCTGCTCATGACGGCTGCTTAAAGCGATTCACACGCGGTCATCTATACAAATGAGTCTAATAACTGGAGTTAAAAAATATGTCTGCAGTGCTAAAACATTTATGCAGTTCTGTGTTGAGGAAATGAGTGCGTTTTCTCGGTATGAAAATGATCAAACATATGAAAATATGATTTTGCTCAAATGCTCCATATTGACCCATTCATTTCAGACTTCCCTCTAGTGTCAAACAAACCCGTCACCCGACATTCTCAAGTGGCTCCTCTGTATACACGTTTTCCGGTTCATAAACAAGTTCATAAATCATAAACCTAGAGCTTTTAACAATAGTCTGAAAAAGAAAACTCAAATGAGTAATAATTTCCCAGCAGAATTCCAAAAAAATCCCAAAATGTTTGTAAAGGTTAATAAAAAAACTGTTATTTTGAAATACACATTTTGCAATGCACCCTTTCAGTTGTCTCCCTCCAATCCAAAAACAAGGCAACAGACTGTTAGTAAGATACTAAAGCCACGTCCTTACCATCGCTACTCTGCTGGTGAACCAACAAGACATCAGCCTTTTCCAGGTTCAGCTCATCAGGCTGCTGGGCAACAAACGCTCTGATGCACTGCATCTGTGGAATGTCTGTGAGGGAGTAAATGCAAAATATTTAAACAACCAGGCCACTGCATAGTTTTTCAGTGACACATCTTCAGATTAGAAATGATGCATACCCTGTGCGGCACTGAAGTCTATTTCAGGATGAGGACGAGAGACTGCGGAAATCCAGCGCAGTTTATCAGCTCTGCAGGAATCAGAAATATGTGGAGTCCATTTTGATTATATTCAGAATATTATAAGTGACACATTACAGTGATTTTACCACAAATAAAAGGTGATCATATCAATAATCATATAATTTTGACACAGTGTGTGTGTGTGTGTGTATATATATATATATATATATATATATATATATATATATATATATACATATACATATACATATACACACACACACACACACATTTTCATTTTCTTACTTTATATGCAATAGTTTTTTTTAATCTTAAATAATACACCAAAGGCCAAAACATTATGACCAAAAATGTTTTGCCAGCCTAAAATACTGTTGGTACTCTGCATGCCACCAAAACAGCACACTCTTCAAGAATACTCTGTGGTATCTGGCACCGAGACAAATGCAGCAGATCCTTTAAGTCCAGTAAATTGTGAGGTGGAGTCGCTACAGATCGCATTTCTTGTTCCAGCGCATCCCCTATTTAAATGGTGCTCACATACTCGGCTATCTACATCATGTCAAAGAAAACGGGACTCATCAGACTAGACAACCTTGTTCCATTGCTCCAAGATGCCGTTCTGATGCTCTAATGGGATTAGTAGCATGGGCACTTAAACCGGTCTGTGGCTCTGCAGGGTGTAATACAAATTTCTATGGCTTTTGCTACAGTAGCCATTCTGTCAGTTCAGACCAGACGAGACAGCCTCTAGTGCTCTCGTGCACAGATGAGGTTTGGTTTGTGATTTGTTCCTCTGTTGGTAGTAGTCACTACTGCTGACTGGGAAACCCCCACATGCCTTGCAGTTCATGCGATGCTTAGGCCTGGCTCTTAGGCCGTCGTCATTTGGCTCTTCTTAAAGTTACTCAGGTCTTCATGCCTAACCATTTTTCCCCACTTCCAACATGCTGACTGTTCTGACATACATTCCAAACCTTGATATGAGCTAACAGAATGAACGTTATTCAGCTAATCTGTGACAGTCTTAATGTTTTGGCTCATCGATGTAGTGTTGGGACACTTTGCTCAAAGAACACTGGTTCACACACTCCCTACTGTACAATCAAATATAAAATTATATTTGAGCTTCCTCCGTACTCACTGTGTTTCTGCGCGTAGCAGCAGGGATTTTTGGGCCATGAACAAGCGGAAGAGGTTCTTCTTTAGAGAGTAAAGCTTCACTTTGCAGTTTTCAGCTCGCAGGTCTGACACTGGAGCGTGGTCGATTACTGTAAACCTGCCACCTCTAAAAACACAAGAATCAGGAGACTGCACTGTATTATGAACAGCAGGCAGGCTACAGAGCTTGGAGACAATGTCATGTATAGAGAGCAAATAAAGATGGGTGAACTCACTCTCTTGGTAGTGAGAGAAGCAAGTAGTCGTTGAAGAGATGCAAATAGGCACTCCGTTCTGTATCCTTCAGAGAGAAATCCCTCAGCTCTGTGACTGGGCCTTCTTTCACCAGTCTGCGCAACTGACTGATCAATGGCAGAGTCTGACAGGTACACACACACACACACAGACACAGACACAGACACAGACACACAGACACACAGACACAGACACACAGACACACAGACGTTATATTTGACTTCCTGAGGCAAATAATGTTCAGGATGATGGGTCATACCATGAAGATACAATGTACACATTGTAGGAATTATTTTTTTCATTCCATCCTGTGCATGAGTGGATGGTAGCAGGTTAGTGTTAATTCCATTTAATTAGCTGACTCTTCTTTACTGCGGTCCTGCCCTTCTATATCATGCCCTCACCCAACACTCATCAGCTTATTGCGGTTGAAAGATCGTTTTGAGAGACCTAAAACCTACAAACTTTAGCTTTATACACACGCTCATGCTCAAAATCTGCATACCGTTAATGTCATGCAAAAACTTCAGCAACTTTACAGAAGAAGGAAAATCTTCTAAACTGTAAATATAAAGATTGTAAAGATTTTACTCCAAGTCTTTTTGGAGCGTTCCTATTGGTCCTTTCATCATGACATTGTGACACAAATTGATCATAGACAACTGCCAAATTCAAAGCTACATAAAATAAAAAGTAAAAAATGGAGATACAAGATGTGTGCAAGATAGTGGTGATATATATTTCTATATTTCATCATTCATATTTATTTTTTTTAGGATTTATTTCCTAATTTAATCCTGCCTCCTCAGAGTGAAGCCAGTCACTGCCTCTTTTCAAACTGCTGCAGCACTGTCGGGCAGCCGACACAGTCTAAAGAAATTGCCAGGTCCCCAGCTACACCACATCAGTTAACAGACACCTGTACCAGCCAACATCGCTTAGGAGTGATGTGGGGAGAGAGCACCATCTACCCACCCATAGAGAGCACGGCCAACTGCGCTTTCTCTGACTTCTGCGGCTTGGCTCTGGATTCAAACTTGCGACCCCAAGTCATTATTCCGACTTGGTCATTTTGGAGCATTTCTATTGGTCTGTTCATCATGAAATTCAGACACAATATAAATAACAACTGCCACGTTCACATAATGTCAAAAAACGGAAAACAGGAAAAATGGAGATGCAAGGTTTTTGTGTAACAGCAACGAATTGCTCATTTTGGTTTCAGTACTGACTTGCAGTTATGTTCCCACTGACCATGGGAGCTGAATGCCACTCACCTTGCATTCAAAGTCCACTCTTGCATTGAGAGACACAAGTGATTCAATGCTCTTCATCTGTGATATACTCTCATTACTGTCCTGGATCATCTGCACAGCAAGAACAGTAAGATGATCCACAGAAACTTGCACATATGTGAAAGACAGATGGACAAAGAGATCAAATGTGAATGTGTGTGTGTGTATTAGAACGTGTACACATGTCTTACTTACCTTTTCCAGTAATTTCATAGCCTTGATTGCTTGTGCCTCGTCCTTTGTTTTAGGAGCTGTTCTCTTTACGATGTTCTGTACGACACCGATGTGGAGAAAGGGAGAAAAAGGATTAATAGTCCATTTAGACAGTACACACACAGAACCATGGACAAGTAAGCAAGTAAGAGTAAGCAAGTCATTAGTTTAAAGAAAGCACTACACATTAGAATAAACACTAATACATTTGTGATTGTGTGTGTAAGTGTGTGTTAGCTTAATCATTTCTAAAGCTCTCCTTGAGGACGTCCAGTATTTACAGCCACTATCAAATACCAAGTTTACATAATCAGTCATTGAAGTAAATCAGGTGAGCTGCTGGTGAAACTGAACAAACCCATACAGCATCTGGAGATCACACAGAAGTCAGCAATCAAACCTGTGCTGTTCTTACTCTGTTCTGTATTTATGTATTTATTTATTTGTATTAATTTTAACGCTATACAGTGTTTTACCATTGACAGCAGAACACGCATGTCAAAAAAACACATGGTCATACAGTATGCTCGTTAATTGTGCATGTTAATTGTGCATGTGATACAGCCATACGTCTAAAGTGTGTTTTGTGTCCAAAGATGAGCATGACAATACACATAGAGGTCAGCTTTCATCAGAACAGGGCAGGCATGTCTTCTCTCACAGCTGGGATGGAAACTTACAACAAACAACAGCCTAACTCAGCAATGTTCACTGAACCTTCATCACGGTTTATAACAGCTAGGCTAGGCTATTCTTTCTCATGCATGCTAATAACAAGAATACATGGGAGAAAGCTGTCAGACAGGAATAACTGGCTACACCTTATGGGCAATAAAACTCTATGAAAAGCTCTTAAAAAGCAAAAAAACTGATCATGGGGTATGTGGAACACTCCAGTAAGATGGAGGGGGGGGGGGTGTCACTGTCTTCTGTAGCATATAACTTTTAAAAATTAGCTTCAGTGTTTAAGCAGATATTAAAATAGTGAGGTCAGGATGTTGAATGATCATCACCCCCCCCATCTCATCCTAAACGTATTGGATACACAGTTCTACTGGTCCAAAGCTCAATGCTGGGGGGCTTTAAAACCCTCAGGCCCACGTCTGACATTAGTGCCAAAAGATTCATGTCCATCTGCTCCAGAGCAATATTTCTCCACAGAGTCTAGACAAGTTACATATTAGGAATTTTGGATAAAATGATCCTTATGTTTTCACATTTCCAACGAACTGTGAACTGTGAGAACAACTAAAAGAGAAAGTGCTTTTACTAGCAATTAATAATCTGAAGATAAACAGTACCTGTACAAGCAGTTTAAGGCGAGTGATTCTCTGGAATGGGAGAATGAGGAAAGAGCGCAAAGGAAGCCTCTGGCACTTAGGGCTGTGCTCCAGCTTTTCCACCATTTGGCGAAATCTAGCATTTTCATTCCTTTAAAAAGGTGTGAAGTGAAAGAGTAAATGGTTGGGAAAAGGAAGTCACAGTGTCCAAAAATAGGACAGGGAGATAAAGGATCAACACTACATGCAAGAAATCCTTATTGTTCGAGTTGTAGATGTAGACACTTACATTAATCTTTGGTAGGTCTGATCTTGGTAGGACTGGTTGGTGAGGTAGGGTACATAAACTGCTCGAAATCGGGGACAGTGTTTGTAGATGATGTCGCAGACAGTAAAGTGCATAATGTCGCTTTCTACTCTTTCCTCTAGTTGTGTGTAAAAGCTAGAGGACACAAAATTAGAGGTTAAATCAGATAATCACGTAAGTTTACACCTGTTTTTTAAGGCAAAAGAATTTATAATTCTATAAAAAGACACAAACAACTGTGTACAATTATGAGCTGAAGAACTCGTGCACGTAACGTAACAATGCACGTTTGAATTTTTATAGATAGTTATTAGATAATAAAAGTGAAATGCCAGCGTCTCACAACAGCTGTTCTGCAGGTTCGGATCAATTAACATGCACAAACCTGTCCTCAGCCCATAAACAGTATCAAGAAACGGTGCAAAGCAAAAGAACTCTCCTTTCTCTCAATAAACACTACTACTTAACTATCCCCCACAGTGCTGTGGATGTTTCTCCATGGTATACAGTTGTTGTCGCTGGTCATATACAAAACTTGCATCAAAACATCTGGTCAACAGATTTTTCTTTTATAAAATGTCCACTGTGTGAAACATCCCTCCACTAGTGCACCAAACAGAAATAGCCCAAATAACTATTAATAAAATCTCACTAAATGGATTCAACTTTTTCATTGTTTATTTGTTGGTACCTAACTAATATCCGCTGTACCCTACCTATAGCCCACAGCCAATGTTGAACCAATAGTACTCTGATTAACATGGAGAGCCTTCATACTTTCACCTCCTGATCTATGCCCACCCCAAAATACCACAGCAAGGTCATTTCCTACCTGTGACTGATGGCTCTGACGTCACTCAGTCTGGAAAAAAGCCAGTTCTTGTCCTGCGTAGTCAAGAGGGTGTTCAGGTGTTTGCACTTGACAAAATGCTCCACGACGATGTCCAGACTGCTACAGTACGACGCCTCTGATGTCACTACCTCAAATCTCACCTGCAACACAGAAAGCCAATCACATCTGTCCTTCACTATCCTGCAGCTCTCTTTACTTTGCTGTCAGAAACAAGCAGTGCACTACCTCCTGCAGCCGTCTCTCATCATCGCTAATGTTTTTAAGATCAGGGTTGTCCTTAACTCCAGGCAGCTCCTGCCATAGCATAGGCGAGGAGGTGAAGGATCTGGACAGCCGAGGGGACGCCGGTCTCGGGATGGCTAGAGCCCCGCTGAAGATAGAGTTGGTATGGGACAGAGAAACGGGTTGGAGCACAGGTGGAAGAGGTGGGAGAGGTCGGCGTGCTGGAGGAGGGGAGGGGCACGGAGAGGAGGATATATGGACAGCACCAACCTCTCCAAAAATAGAGGAAGCATCAGAATGAGACTGATGCAGGATCTCCCGGTTCTGGACCACTTCGCTGTATTGCTGATACAGCTGAGAATCTGAGAGAGAAGACATAAAGGGAGGAGCTGATATATGAAGTGCTGACTAAATGAGGTCAATAAAGCAAGTAAACATGGACAATAACAGAGCTCATCCCAGTTCAGTTGTACAACATGTCCAGGCAACAATATTGCCTGGAAACATGCTAGTTCCACACACACTAGTTAGAATGTGCGTGTCACTCAGCAGCTGTTCTGCAGGTTCAGATAAATGTACATGCACAAACCTGCCCTCAACCCATAAGGAGTACAGAGAAACAGTACAGAGCAAAATGCTAAATCGCCTATGCTAAGAATTCTCCTTTCTCTCAATAGACTGTACCACTAAACTCTTGATCTGTATCAAGTCACAGTGCTGAAAGCTGTGGAGGTCCCTCCATGATATACAGGTATTTCTACCGCCATCTCAAAAACACCAAACATCAAAATATCATATCAACAATTCTTCATTTTTCTTTTTTATACCATTTGAAAAATGCAGGTGGTCCTAACATTGTGTGAACATCACTCTACTCCTGGATTAAATGGAAACTACTGGTTGTGGAGATCTACCACCCTGAAGAGAGCAGATTTAACACAGCTGGTTCCAACATTCAGATATTCCTGTGCCCCACTGTTATGCAATATGCCCCATAATTCTACGTTCTAAGCTACATTAACACATGATCTTTGGCTGGATAGCCCCATGTTTTCCAAACAGGCCAAAAATGTGAGGTGTTTAATATGCACATTTCAGACAGCCAAAGAAGACTCTCTCTTAGCTTTTCATGTTCCTCTGCAAACAGACATAACTATATAATTTATGGCTGAACACACAGCTCATATTAGCTCGGCTCAGCTGCTTTTACTTGCTGATGATGGCAGATGTATAACATTAACTCTTTATAATAAAGGTGCTTCCAATGGTCCTTTGAGCGATACCATAAAAGAACCATGTTTATAATAGAGATGTAGGAGTGTAAAGAACCTTTAAAAGGTCTAAAGAAATTTTACATAATGTAAAGATTCTCTACACCCATATGTTAAAAAACAACTTTATGGTTCTTTATGGAACCAAATATGGTTCTTCTATGGTATCGCTCAAAAAAACACTTAAAGCACCTTTATCTTTAAGAGTGTATTACAGTGGAAATAAAGAGACATAAAAGCAAATCACAAGTTATCACAAGAAACTTACTATAAAATTTTGAGTTTCTCATTCTCGTCCTGCTGATTCTTGCTTTAAATTTTCTGGAAATGGTAAAAGACAGAGCAACAAATTTGAGATTTGACAGTCGAAAGGTAAAATCAATATTTTTAACCATTCAGACAAAACCATTTAATAATCTGTCATGCAGAAGAATCACTTGCCTAAGCTCAGATTCGTTAAAGCTGTGACACAGGTCATAATCATCCTCTTCTAAAAAGAAAAAAAACATGCATCAGTTAGATCAGTTTAGCGCATTATACAATACAGCAAAGTTATGCTCTGTATCACTCTGAAAGTTTTAAATAGAGCATATCTTATGTACTTTAGCTTAACATTGGCCATTATGCTTCCCCTGTGTCTGCTTTTGACATATTTGGCTCCAGGAGAGTACAAAATGAGCTTCAGAAAAAGGCTGAAAGTGTACTGAAGTTGTACACACAGACTAACCCTGAGTACAGTCTTGTGCTATTGAGCTCAAGACTGAATGCAATAAACCCTGTTGTCCCTGAAATCAGCCTCAGTTGTGAGTCACTTTCCAGGCACTGTCTGTGTTGCTTTCAAAACAAAACTCACCATCCTTGACTTATCAGACGCTGAGCTACTAGTGCAATAGCATGGAAAACATCTACTTATACAAACAGCTAAAGAACCATGGCACTCAAATACTGAGCTACTGGCATCATCAATAAATAACAATTTAATTAACAATAGAATCATCTTAAAAATAACACTTTTATCTTATAATAATAACTGTGTAATAATAATATATACATAGACTATATACATAGACTAATATTAGTGCGATTTAAAACTAAGAATCTGGACTGATCTATACATCTATTAAAGCTCTTCAGAATATACTGTATTTACACTGCAGTATTATGTTCCATGCCTCATTACCCTGGCTTGTACAACAGGTAGATAAAGTGAAAAGGGGACAATAAAGGCACTGAAGACTACCGGGTAGTTTCCACTCTTATATATCACGTCTCACCTGCTGTAAATACTCTGGTCCTGCGGTCTCTTCCAAATCCTCCTCCCTCCTCATCTTCACTGTGTTTTTCCATTGTGTTCTTTCGGAAACCTTTCCTTCTCGCCCATGCCTCATTCCCCAACTCTCTGAAACTGCTAGAGGTTAAAACATCCCACACCGTTTTTTTCTTCTTCTGTTTCTCATCCTTTTTACTGGTTCCCTCCTTCTCTGCCTCTCCATCTGAGGAGAGACTGTGTAGGTCAGGACTGGGAAGGAGCCTGTTATAATCGTCTTCCTCATCTGTCTCTCCTTCTAGCCCGTCTTGTCCATGCCTGAGTAGATACAGCTCTTCTTCTGTATCCGTCTCCGTCTCTATTTGTATGAGAATTTTGTTTTGATGAGTGTCCGTCTTCATCTCCAGGTGTCTGGCATTGTCTGCATCCTCTGGTTTGCCATGCAACAAATCAGTGTCTATGCACTTTCTCTCAGAGCTGTGCTTACGAGGTTTATAGACCACGCCATAGAGTGGGGAGTCTGCAGGCTCTCCATCTTCCTGAGGTTCGGCCTCAGCGGGAGCTCCATCACTTGGCCGCACCGTTTGGGTGTTTGGTTCAGGCATGCTAAGTGAACCATCCTCAGAAGAACCCAGGATCTCCTTTAGCACATTCTTCGCCCATTTGACATGGGGGGCAGCAGATAAACGCTTTTTCTCCGGCACTATATTGCATGCCTTGTCTATTTCTTGGTTTTCTCCTTCAGTCATTTTCTTGTGAGATAACTCATGATCTCCAGTGTGTAGTGTAGATGTCTCAGATGATTGTGGTGGGTGTGGTTCAGTGTCTTTTTCTGCACTCACACTGCCAGTAAACTCTAGGTCCTGTGATGATGTAACATCCTGGGTCATCTCATCATCATATTCTGCTTTTTCCACTGTAGTGTCATGGTTGCTTGTAATCTCCTCCTCTGAGAAAGTTTGGCCATGGCTTTTGCTCTCTGTTTCTGCCTCTGTCACACCACAGCTCTCCTTTATGGACTCTTCCGCAGTTTCTGTATCTCTGAACGGTGCTACATCCTGCCCAACTTCACCACCGGGACCAAGGGCCTGAGTTGAGTGTTGACTAGCGTCCTCCTGCTCCATTGGGTCCGTGTGCGGGTTTTGGTTGGATCTCGACCTGGGAAGAGTTTGCCCAACCACACAAAAGACAGTGACAGTGCGGTCACTTCTCTCTTCAGTCATTTCGGTTTCAATCTCTCCCTCACTCTGGTGGACTCCCGTAGGTGACTGCCTAGTGGGATCCTCTCTAACGCCACCATCCCAGAATTCTTTACAGTCCTCAAACTTGTCCTCTGCCTCGTCCTCATCTCCTCCACTGGACACAGTCACAAAACCATCATCTGCTGACGTCACTCTCTCCCTCCCTTCTATTTCCCACTCCCTCTCGCTTCCCTCTTCTCCCCCAGAGTCACCATACCTACCACTCCCTCTCAGCTCCTCTCCGTCCCTCCCCTCTGTGTTGTCCCTTACATTTTCTGTCTCCATTTGCAAGAGTGCATCTATCCCCCCTTCAGAATCAAAGGGCGGTTCCATGCCTGTATCCCCTTGTTCTCTCTGTTCCATGTCCTCTCCATCAACGCCCCTCATCTTGTACATGTTCTCTTGTGATATTTGTTCTAGTTCATCTTCCTCTACTGATATTCTTCTTTCCTTGTATCTCTGGGCATATCTCTCCCTGTCTTTCTCTCTCCCTCTTAATTTCTCCTCTAAAGACTCAGTTTTTGTTATTCCTGATCGAGGCTCCAGCCACATTTTCCTCGGTGCTCTTGATTTGCTCTCAGGTTTCTTTCTTTCTGCGTCCCTTGCAGTCTCCATTTCCTCTTTTTCATAGCCTTCTCTTGCCTCTCCTTCCCTCTGCCCTATTGTTACATCCTGCCATTCCCTACTTCTCCTTTTCTCCCTGTTGCTGTCAGCAGTGCTCTCTCTCTCTTTGTCATCAGAGTCTTTTATTTCTGTCCTCTTTTGTTCATGTTCTACATCACTTCCTGACATCCAATCTCCACTGCTTTGGGCTTCCACCTGCAGCTTCCTGTGTTCATCATTCTGTGTTCGGCTACTCCTTCCTGTCTCTCCACCCTCCCAACTCCGCCGTCTGTCCATCGCCCTCTGCTCTGGATAAAAGTCCATCTCTCTCTCTGCTCTCTCTCTCTCACGGTCTCTCCTTTTTCTGTCACTCGGTTCTTTCTCTCTTCTTATATCCCGAGCGTCTTTTACTCCATCTCTCCGTCTCTCAGGCCCCCTCTCTTCTCTCACCCAGTCTCTCTCTCTGTATCGGTCTCTCTCTCTAGATCTCTCCATCATCCATTCTTTACCCCTTTCTCTCTCCCTGTATCCCAACATATCCGCTTCTCTCACTTGTCCCCTGTCTCTTGCCCTCCGTGGCTCCATCTCCCTGTGCCTCTCCATGTCTCTCAATCTTTCCCTGCCTTTGTCTCCATCACGCTTACTTTGGTCATATCTGAGAGACTCCGAGCTCTCTTTTCTTCGTCTTTCTCGCTCTTCTCCCCCTCCATCGCTGTCTCCCTCACTCTTTGTGTGTCTGTGTCTGTCTTTCCTCCCTGCCCCGCTCCTTTCATCCCTGTCGTCTCGATCCGAAAAGTTTCCGCTGTCCCCTTCCATGATTTTCCTTCTTTGCATGTAATAAAGCCAGTCTTCTCTGTCCCCATGTCCTGCTCTGGCTCTCTCTCTCTCTACCTCTCTCGCCTTCATGATCTGTTGGTCATTGACCTCCATGTTTCTCTCTCCCCTCCTCTCTCTCCTTCCGAGGTCCCACCCTCTCTCTCTTCTTCTGTCTGACTCCTCTTTCTCTAATCTTCCCCCACCATCCCTTTTCATTTCTTCCCTTATTCTCGCTCTCTCATTCTCTCTCTCCCTCTCCTTCTCCCTGTATCTCTGGATGTCTCTGTCTTTCCTCTTGGCTCTTTCTCTTTCTCTCTCTCTTTCACTTTCACTCTTGTCCAATTCCCTCAGCCTTTCCATACCCCTTTCCATCAGCTTTTCATTATCCTGGTCAACAGGACGTCTAGTTCTTCCTTCCCTTTCATTACTTCGCCTCCTAGTCCTGGGAAAAGTGTCTCCTTTCTCTCTCTCCCGTTCTCTGTGCTCAGTGTACACCTGCACTGAAGCAATCCTTCCGTTGATATGTCTGCCGTCCTCTCTCCTCCTGTCTTTTTCTTGCCACTCTATCTCTCCTGCTCTAACTTTCTCCGCAGGGTATTTCTCCCTCTCACTCTCCACTTCTCTCCTTCCCCCTCTTGATCTTTCCCATGTTCTGTCCATCTCTCTAGGTCTCCGTGCTCCCCCTTCCCTGTCCCGGGTTTTCGTACCAGCTTGAAGTCTGGCTTCCCGGCTTATCCACTCGTTTGACTGATAGCGCCTGTCAGGAATAGCTGGGCTGGATGGCAGCTGTGACGGGTCTTCGACAGTCCAATTAGCACGTTTGGTTCCCATGGCAACATAATTTTGAGAACCTGTCAGGGATGAATATGTTTATGATTTATAGACTATGCTGGCTGATATAAGTAAAGCTTAATCCCAAGTTCTTACAACAAATCTGACATTCACCAGTGTTTTCAGTGTTACAGTGGAATCCATCATTATGCGAGGATAGTTGTGAACAATTCTGCGGTTTAAAACTACATTGGGAATCTGATGTACTTTTCTCAAGAACAAAGTTTTTAGGACGAAATTGGTGAATAAGGCCAACTGTTCCAAATTAAATCAGACATGCATAGGAAAATACTGGATACTGGATAAGTCATGTTTTTTATCTCATATTATAAGGAATAAACTAAAAAGCTACATTTTCTATTTAAATTCCGTTTTTTTTTATTGAATGTGTACCCAATGCTTTAGCTCAACTAAAGGTAGAAAAAGAGCAAATGTAAAATTAGCATTTAAAAAAAAAAAAACTAAAAAAAAACACTGTATCTCAATTTTACTGTTTTTTACATTAAAAAGGAAATTATAATGGCTCATACTTATAACGTATAACATGTTACATTGAAAGCATTAATTAATTCTCTTGCAATTTCCTGTGCAGAATTATCATTTTTGGCAATCAATGTGCAGCAATTAATGTAGCACTGTACAATTTAAGTTGCACTATAAACATTTAAATATTAAACTGTTTCCAAACTCCCAAACAATTACAGTACAAATCAGTGCTGAAAACATAAGCCATACTTCTAACCATGGCTGACTAAACAAGATGAAATTGAGATGAAATCTAAATATGCCTTCAACATTTCTAACTCTGGATTAACTTCACCGTTTACAGTTGACTGTGTGAGTTTATAGTATCCAACGGTAAGGGCATTCTGCAGAGGACTCACCTGGGTAGTGTCTTGGAGAGACAGTGTTCTCCTGTCCCCAGTCCTCCTCTCTTGCTGAGAAGCTAGCAAGGATTGCACAACATGCAAATGCTCCACATACCTGCGTGTGCTCACTGAGTAAATCAGTGCTGGAAGATTTGTGGGATAAATGCTTCACTGATAATCCTGATTCAATTATGTTCTATTTATCTCAGTCCGCTCGTCAAAGACATATAAAGTCCAGTTGTTTACAACAACAGCCAGAGATTCTCCACTGTGTTCCGCTCTCACAAAGTTTCTTCCCCTCCTCCCTCTCTTCTCAAATTCCCAAACAAGTCTGAACACAGTCACGCAGATCCTCCCTTTTTCTCCTTCTCACTTTCGCTGCCACTCTGGCAAAATGAAGAACAGATCACAAATCCCAACTCAAGCCTCATGTCCTCAGGAAAACCTCAGCTTTCTGTTCCACTCTTAAGTAAGTCCAAAGCGAGTAAAACAGCTGTTCTGGTAGTCCAGGCCGCTTCACCTCTACCCCCGGCTACAGGCTGCCCTCGCAAACAGAAATAGGAAGTGCACCTTCTGAGAGTTTCTCTGCCGCACCGTGATTGGAGAGATCAGAGGTATCGGGTGTGTCCGCACACCGAGGCAGGTACAAACGGTGAGAAGGGAGTAGAAGAGCGAAGGAGAGGGGGAGGGGAGAATGAGAATGAGTGGATGTGGAGAAGGCAAAGCAGGAGTAAGACACAGCAGTTCTCTCTCACAGTAGTGCTTCACATGACTGGCCTGTATACAAGCACGTGTATTTGCTTAAAGGTTACAACATCACGGATTACATATATAAGAAGTCACTCCATTGCATTCCTAGTTTTTGAAGCTAGATGAGCTGTGTCAAATACAGAATTCCTTAACCTCAGGTCAACAAGCCTTATTTACTGAGAAGAAATCTGTCTATAACTGTAGAATGAAACCAGATAGGCCTGCTTCCATGTGATCTATTTGTACACATAAGCTGTACTGACACATCAGGCTACAGACAGGTGTGACCAAACAGCTTTTAAATGTATTCAGTGGGTGGTAATGGGTGTTTATTGTTAGGTCGTTGGACGCTAGACTTGGCCAGTGTTAAATTGAAAGTAGATAAGACTTCTCAGGTGCCCCTTTCTCCTCCAGTGTTTAGTGTCACTTACAAATGCCTCATCAAGTGGCCAAATCTCAGTATGTAGACCTGTGGTCAAATTTGTCTCAGCCTGTTCTGAAGACACCTGTGATTATTCTGAGCAATTCTGCGGTTAGCAGTTTAGTGATTAAGTGGGATTAGTGCCTCTACATTTCAGTCTGTTGCCTCACTCTGTCGAGCTGTCAGATCGCTTACAGAAAATTCTATATTTGATATTGATCAGATGTGCTAACGGTACACAGATCAGAAATGCCTGTGACCCATGAGACCCATGAGACGTGCAGGCTCTTCATGTGCCGCACCCCGCGTATCGGCCCTATCTGTTTTCTAATTGAGCTAATTTGCTTATCTACAGCGGCACGATTCAGATTCCAAGCGCAGTGAAGCTCAATGACGAGTTAAACACACAATTTTACAGCATTTTACATACCCTAACCCTTGCCATGCGGGTCAGCTGCAAAGACCTCGAGACTTTTGGGGCTACAAATACTATGAATGGAAGACTGCACAGCCAAATGTAGATCATGCTCGTAGAAGATATCTATACATCTGAGCAGTCAAAATTGTGACCATTTTTTTGCAATTGTGACCAAAAGGCCTGAATGATTGATTACAACTGGATGCAGACAATTCAATTATTTACTTTAAATACTTTAATTAGTTATTTATCATGTTTAGGACTATATAAAAAACAAATATTTATTAAACAAATACATAATTACTAACCAATTATTATTCATTGTTTTATGTCATTCACAAATAGAAAATCTCTATTTAGCCTAGTGACCCGCTATGCTGGACTATGATATGAAATTTGTACTACATGTTCAACATGTAATTGATTAACTGCTGTGACTCATACATACATGTAGGTTACACCTTTGATGAAAACAAAACTTTTTAGATATCTTTTTTTTAGATTATATATTTTGGGGCCTTTAGTTTGAGTTATGGGGCCATGCAATGAATCAAGTCAATGTACTTGTACAGCTGGGAGAAATTAGGTGGATATGTCTCAGTGGAACCAAATGGAAAGACCAAAAAGTACTGAGTTTCAAAACAATAATCAAATCAGTGTCTCACACACACACACACACACACACACACAGTTGTATCCTGTCGAACATACCAGGAGAACTGAAAAGTGTCTATTGGAATAGTTTTGAAATTGTAATAATTTTAAAGCAGTTTACAATATTTTATGTAAGTACTGATTACTGATTTGCTGTTGAATTATATAAAAAAAAATAATAATAATAATTTGAGACACAAACTAATGTAAAACGAGCTGATTTAGCCATAAAGGTTATTAGGGGCTATTTATTAGTTTGGGTATATTAGTAAATGTTTACATAATAATGTTCATTACCATAGTTGCAGGGTGGATGCCTACACTTCATGTCCAAATGTTTGTGGACACCCCTTCTAGTAAATGCATTCAGGCCCTTTAGGTTGCATTCATTGCTGACACAGATGTGCAAATGCACACACAGCTTGTCTAGTCCCTGTAGAGAAGTACTGCCAAAAGAATAGGACATATAAGAACATAGAAGCTATTGACTCCATGCCTAATGCCAGGTGTGGGCTATACGGGTATAAGTCTCCCAGCTCTCACAGCGAAACTGTGTTCTCTGAAGGATGGCGCTGCTCCTTCCAGTGCTTTCAGAAAGATTTGGGAGTTGCGGGAAAAGGTGGCTGTGGTGATCGTCCACCACCTTGACCTCACTAACGCTTGTGTTGCTGAATGCGTTCAGATCCTCACAGCAATGCTCACAGCAAAGTCGAACTGAAGGACTTACCTGGACAGTAGTGGCAGATACTCCAACAAAAGCAGGATAGACTCTTTTTTACTACCGATGATTTTGCAGGTCCCAATACGTCTGTTCATATAGTGTAGCTACATCCTCCATCCATTTAAAAGAACTACGATATGGGGAATTTATCAGATACTACAACTACGTGAAAGAAAAGCAATAAAATGGACACGTGACACTAAAAAACTTCGATCACAATTTTGCGTTGCGAAATCGACATTTGGGATGCTTCACAAACGCCAGGTTAACATGTCCGGACACACATGTGGCCTAAGCTAACCAACAGTCTGTTTCTTTTCACTCATCAACTAAGGGCTGTTTTGTCCTGTTAGAAACACCCACTTTAAAAACGTAGGAAGCTCTCCAGGGTTTACAGAGAGGAAGAGTTTGAAAACAATCCAGTCTAAAGCGAACTTGCCTACAATCTGTGTAAAACTCAATCTCCCATGACCCCTCTGAGTTCCGCTGTTTCCCGGATGTCACATGCGCTAACGTTACTCGGTTAGTTTCGCTTCCGTCTTTTGGTTTGAAAAGCTGGATCATGAGACACTTCTTTCTTGGACGTACCAACTGATTCCTCTTATGTTGGGTGTAAATGCTCGGTTTATCCTTCCCTTTAAGCTTCACTTATGGACATTTGAGCGTGTGTTTGGGTGGTTTGACAGCTAAGTTAGCGAGCCAGCTAGTGAGGACATCAGGACCTGCACTCCTAACTTTATCTCACCGGAAAGTCTCTCTCACTTCTCTGCCTGTTTTTATGCTCTTCTTGTTGTTTCTGCTAGACTCCATCAGACACGCTGCTCAGAAGACTCTGAAAGGTTTGCTTTTCCTGGTTATGATCCTGCATCTACTGTGCATTTCATGAGTGAGCAAACTTCGCTAGTGCTTGTCGTTATTAGCTAGCTACAGCTCTGACAGGTTGTGTGGCTCTAAACAGAACTGTAACCCCACTCTGCTGTAGCTGGGTAGTAGTTTGATAGCTCCTTCCATCGTAAACAATGCAAGTTTACTAATTAAGCTTGTTCAGTCCATGATTTACTGTTTTCAGAGTATTGTTTGTCAAAGATGAGCACAATCTCGTGACTGGTTAGAAAGTAGGGTAAGTGCATAATGAGCTCTAACTACAGTGTTTGTGTCCAGGGTTTTACTGTTGGCCATGTTATCTTGGAGAGCAGTCATTGTTCTGATCTTATTGGCTGGTGGGGGACAAGCAAGTAACAACACTGAGAAGTGCAAGCTGTCCGTCGACAACACCCATGAGAAAAAAGCCCTTGCTCTCCTAGAGCCCCTTACCAATAAAAGGTAAATATTTCCTTTTGATTTTTTTTTTGTTAAATTAACAATACATCAATTGCCCAGTTTGTCTTTAAGCACCCAATATTTACCTCGTTTTACAGCTTTTCTGTGAATTACACTGATGCAACGGATACCTACACATACATCTTCCGAGTTTGTGACGATGCAGGCGGGGTCAAAGGTGCAGGGCTCATACAGAAGGACAAGACTGGAAAAAATACTCTCATTGGAAGCTACACTGACACTCAAGCTATTGCAGGAAGTGAGTATCAGTTTGGATTTCATTTGTTTAATTTCTGCAAGCCTAGCCAAATCGTCCTCGGCCCGCTCTACAATATGAATGTTCAGTTAGGAACATGCTGTGTTTCCCACAGATGTCTGCAGTAACTGAACACGGCCATCTGTTCTGGCTTTCTCTACAGGTGACTGGGTAATGCTGATCTACAAGAGTGGGGAGAAATATGATAAACATTGCTCAAATGAGGAGAGGAGAGCCCTCATAATGATGTCTTGTAACAGATCTGCGGTTGAGGTGAGATCTTGGTCGGATGTTGCTCACTTAAAGAAACACAGTCAGAAAAAAAAAAACTTGTGAAACTAAATTTAAGTCAGGCTTCAGATCTGTCTTTGCACTGTGTTGCTAACAAGGGGGAAAAAACAAGCACCAACTTTCATGGTGCAAATATGATTTTTAAACACAGTTGCTTCAAATCTAATTGCCATCAACTATGCAAAAATGAAATTTTGTTCTTTGTTTACTTTAAAATTGTACATGGCTACAAAAGTCTGATCCTGGAGCTGTGCTTATGTAAACCCCAGATATCATCAGATATCTGCTAAAAAACATGCTAAAATGTATTATTATTATATTACTCCTTTGTAAGCAGTTTGTTTGGCATTGTCTTCTGTTCTTTGCTGTGCACATTTTGCTCACTCTACGTTGCATTTCTCCATCTCTTTAAGGCACAGCTATCTGTAATCCGCGAGCAAAGGGAAAAGAATTCTGACTGTTTTTACCTGTTTGAACTGGACTCCAGTGCACTCTGTCCAGTTATCCCATCCAAAATCAGCACTGGTTCCATACTTCTTATTATGTGAGTACTTAAAAAGTCCATTGCCATAGCAATAACCCTCATGTCACCACAGACTACGTAATGTAGGGTTGGGCGGTATCCACTCTTTTTATACAATCAAAATATTACTGTTATGTTCAGCATTAAGTTGTGAAAGTAATGCAGGTGGTTGTGTGTTCTATGTGGCTTCTGCACATTCTCATTTTGTGTTATTTTAAAATAATCAGACAAAGTCCGATAATGATGATTATCTGTCAGAATCAAGGGACAGAAGCTGGTTAGCCTTTAGCTCAGTTAGCAAGATAACAATCTGCTCACCACAGAACACATTGAGGTCTGGCTGACTGAATGCCCTCTTATAAATGTTAAGACAAAAAAGACTCAGATTAAGTGACTGTTATTGAAAGGACAGAACTGAAATGAGAGGTTTTCCCATGATGTTGGATCTGTAGCCCACTCTAGCTCAGCTTCAGATCCATGGAGTAACCGACAACTCAGTGCAGATGCTTCTGATTAACTGCTGAGCTACGGATTAAAAGTGTGTGTCTGAGAAAGCAAAGTCGGGGACTGGTGTTGGGAATAACAGAAATGCGAAATGAGAACTATTCTGCTGTTTAAACTCGTAGCCTGTGATCTTAAATAAATGGCTTAAATGACCTCATTAGTCACTCCCACAGCACCTGCACTGTTTCGCTCTTTTAAGTGAGCATGGGGGAATGAGCTTATTTGGCCGTGTACTAGATTGACACAGAACAAAAATTTGACACATGAGACTCTAATTTTGAGACTAATTTTGGAATACAGTCCTCATTTTGAGATCCCATCAACATTTTAAAATACCACAGTATACGGTTATACCGCCCAGTTTGTTAGTTCATAATGATTTCTGTATGCATATACATTCTTCCTTGTTTATAGTGGCTTCTCCTGCTTGACCGTGTACCTCATTGGTGGATTTCTGTATCAACGACTGGTGGTTGGAGCAAAAGGAGTTGAGCAGTTTCCAAACTACGCCTTTTGGTCTGAGATAGGCAACTTATCAGCGGTAAGCCTCTTGCGCGCTCTTTCACTCCTTCTCTTAGTGTCTGTCTTTCTGTCTCATGGCTAAAATGCATTGAGTATGAAGAGTATTCTTTTTATTTTCACAGGATGGATGTGACTTTGTATGTCGTTCCCGGGGCAGCAGAGAGGAATCGCCTGCTTATAGGGGTGCATCTACTGAACCATTAGAAGAGCCAGAGGAAAGGGATGACCATTTGCTTCCAATGTGACATGACAATTTGATCTAGTCAGGTAGCCTTAGCCTAGGGTGTGTGGCCAGGAGGTGTTATGTATGTGTCGGATAAACCAAAAGCACTTATCTTTATGCATTCCCTACGCTGCTCTTTAAACCTATCATATAGACCTCTACATTTCAAACTAAATTTGACATCTTAAAAAGTTGTTTTCTGATAGATCCTATACATTCAGTGTGAATGTACAACTTGTTTGGGACACACTTTAGAATAATCTCTAATCATACCAGACCTACAGAAGACCTGTGCTTAGATTATCATCTAGGCAGGGCTTCATTTGTTGTATTCTTCATTCAGTTTAGCTGCAAAGCTACCTACAAATGATACATTTGTACAGTGTGGTTTCATTTAAGTAATGCACTTGATATTTATAATGAGCTCACTGGTTCCTACTATAGCCCCTCTAGGATTTCCACATTGTCTCTCTAGAGAGTACCTCAGCAAATTTAGTTTTCCTCTGTGTTCTGCCAAGGGAAAAGTAGATGATACAAAGACGGTTTTAGGTAAAGGTTACTTCAGCGTTCTGTTAGGGTGACAATAAGAATGCAAATGCTTAGCAGAAGCACAGGGGTTTGGTGTGCATTCAACCTGTTACACCTTTATTATTTAGTAAAGTATATTGTTTTGTAGTATCAGTAACCTGTACCTATGATTGTGTTCAATATCTGTTTTTGCAAGAATGACTCATTATGGAGAGCAAGAGAGAATTAAATTTAGTTTGCTGAAGAAATGATGGGTACTTTGGCTATAAACCCTAAATGAATATTTAACATTGGATACTGTATATGATAAACAGTAATGAAAATGTAATGTGTAATTGACCTTTTTTGTTTCTTTTCATAAATGCATTACAGCTAGTCTTGCGCTAAATAGCACAGTTTGATGCGGTTCCCCAGGGCGGTTCTGGTAAACTGGCCTGTATGCTTTTTGCAGTTGGTGAGTGAATATCAGTTTAGATTTAGAATTCAGTTAATGTGAGTATTTAAAGGAATTTTTGGCACCTGCTCAATGCACTGCAAATAGGTTCTGCACTGTGAATGTAGCTGCATAGGGCTGAACATAAATTATTTTTTTGTTGTTGTTGCTTAGACAAAGGATATGAACTAATGGAAAATGCACTTCCAAAGTTGTTTGACAATTCATCTTCATTTGCACTTAAAACGCATCTCCTTGTGGGAGATTTTTGAAACTCTGATAATTTTTGAAAGGGAGTGTGACCAAAAATTCACCAATGTACTTTTATTTGTAATGTCCAGAACATACAGTAGGTGGCGTATACTTCTGGAGTAAAGTGTTCTTGGTTAACAGTGAACCTCTAAATGTTCTAAATTTAAGAGCTCTTCTGATTATATGTCCAGTAAACTGATTATGGACACTTTAACAAAGATGTATTTTATGTTACTGAGGAAAAAAGGTTCTTTGATTTGTAATCATAGTGAAACCCTAATGTACTAAAGGTTTTCCATCAAGAAAGAGGATCCTTTTACCATATTTAAACATTCAAGCTTCTTCAGGGTTCTTGGAGTTGTCATGGAATGGCATAGAACCATTGTCGTCATTAAAAACATCTTGTTTAAGAGTGTACCGAATGGTCAAGACTGCACCAATCATCCATAACATTTGCATCACCTGATCATCAACCTAATATTATGTAGGTCCCACTTGTACGGCCACAACGGATCTGACCATTGGAGGTGTGGACTGCACAAGACCTCAAATGCCACTGTAGATAAAAATGTTTTTTCAGTGTTTTTCACTTCACCTGTCAGTGGTGTTAATGCTATGGCTGATCGGTGTATGTATTTCCTAGATCAGTGGTTCCCAACCCTGCTCTTGGAAGACCCCCAGCCCTACAAATTATTTGTTTTCCCAGCACACCTAATCCGACTAGTTGATTATCAAGCCCTTCTAGAATTGAAGTGGTTGTTTCAGCACGAAACTACTTGAGCCTAGCTTTTGACCTCACTCTGTTCAGATCTTAGCCATGCAGCATAGCAAAATCTGGAGGTGCAACGCGATAAATGATCTTGGGACATTACGTTGGTACTCAAGTCAGTTAAGACAGATCTGAGCTTGTGT
>NC_132882.1:15464409-15616909 GCF_030463535.1 Salminus brasiliensis | reverse complement strand
TTCATACATGTTTTCCTGTAGCTGCAAATAAGAATTACACAATGTTGAGGAGGATTTTTAGACTCTTCCCTGCACATGGGCTTTAATTTGGCATCCCAGAAAAAACTGACTTTGCATGCACAGCCCTCTTCAGATCATGGCACAGCATTTTGGTATGGTTAGGGACAAGACTTCCCGTTGGTGTACTAATTTGCTTTGGGTCATTGTCTTGGAGCATCACACAGCATCTCTTTAGCTTGAGGTTTTGGACTGCTGCCCTTACATTCTCTGGTAAAATGAGAATGTTGATACTTGCTTTGAATGCATTGTTCCCTCAGTGACTGTAAGGCATCCAGGCCCAAAGACAGCAAAAAAGACTCAAACCATGATTCTCCCTCCACAGTGCTTTACAGCTAGAAGGAGGTTGTAGTGTTGGTGTGCAGTGTTCTTTGTCCTCCAAACACAGCATTGTTCGTTTGTGCTAAAAAGTGCATTTGCCTATAGAGCATTTTCCCAGAAGCACTGTGGAATATATCCAAGTGCACTTGGGTAAAGTTATGATGTACCACATAGTTTGTTTTTTTTTTTTTTGTTTTTTTTTTAAAACTACAATGGCTTTGTGTCCTCCAATGAACACCATTCTTGTTTAGAGTATTTCTAATAGTGGACACATGAAGTTTTTTTTTTTTTTCCTCCTGTATGTATTCTGTAGGTTTTGCTGTTAGCCTTGGGTTCTTTAAGTTATCTTAACAGAATGCAGACTATGTGTAAAATAAGACATCTAGGTCATTCCAAAAGGTTCACTCACATTGGTTTGTTTTCTTTTAATACATCAATACTGTATACATTAAAAACATATAAAAATAACAGTAATAATAATAAGAATTTTCTTTTCTCCATGTAACTTGGTGCCCCTAAATACATTCATTTACAGTTAATTTAATGTTTCTTGCTATAAGCAGTATATGCAATGTATAAATTAAGGAATTGGGGCTGTTTTTTAGTTGTCATGCCAGTTACTTCCACTCCTGTTGCAGTCTAACACAGTTGTCCTTTTTTCTCTCTTTCATACACATACATCAAAATATGCACACCTCTACAGCAGCAACCATGCTTGGGGAATGTGGCATGAAGGAGCGAGATAAGCTGGCACTGAAGAAGAACTCTGTGGCACTTTGTAGAGAAATGGTGGTGGATGAACTGCTTATCCAGTTTTTGCAGGGCAGAGGATGTTCTCACAGAGGGCATGGCTGAAGGCATTCTGGTAATGTAACTATCAGTGTTGAGTCTGTCGCATTGTGTTAGGGACTGTTGGGTAGGAACGTTAGTTACTTCTCACTCACAAACAGTGTCACTTGTTGATATTGAACTGGATTGTTGTACGGTTGGCTTTTTTCAGGGCAGTCCATAATTTGCCAGGATAGTATATCTCTTGACCGGACTGTAGTAATAGTGTTTGACCTTGTCATGTCTTGAATCCTGCAGGCAGAGCCAACGTCCCATAAACGAAGCTGGCGTTTGCTGTCACTGCTGCCTAAGCGAGGCCCCCGGGCCTTCCACAGCTTCTGCACGGCTCTTAAAGAGACAGAGCAGCAGCACCTCTACAGCGTGCTCGTTAGGTTCAGAGACCGAGAGGTGAGGAAATGGCACCCACTGTAACAAACTTCACGCCGGTTTACAGACTTGGCAATGAGGCAAGAGTTGGTGTAACAAGAGTGTTGCACATATGTGGTTGCAGAGCACACCCACAGAGAGTGAGGGAGAAATCTCATTTGCACAGGACAACACACCTGCTAAGAACAGGAGAGACCAGAAGGTGAGGGTTATAGACACCCTATAAACCTGTAAACCCAACACAAATCTAATGACCGAGCAGGAGGAAGCCTTCTAATAATTATTTTCTAAATGCTCATCCTTATTAAAGTCATTATATTTACATTTTAGTATCTTTTATATGCATCTGTACTTTCTTTTATCTATTAATAATTTCTGCTGAAAAAAAACATTGTTACTTTATATGCAAAATGTTCAGATAGAGAGGGACAGGGAAAGCGAGGGAGATGGTAATGGAGCCGTATCCCTGGTCAATATCGCAGTCAGTGATGCACCTAGTATAAGAAACCAGGACAGAAACAAGGAAGGCCTTTCCGCGAACAGGAGTGGTATACAGGTACAATTTATATCTGTAAATGTTTTATGAATTATTAAATGTGCTGTATGTCCTTTCTGAGAGTAATACAGTGATGGAATGCACTCTGTATGTACTTAGGATGAGAAGTATGGATAAGTTCTGTAGATGTGAAGCTAAATTCCCAGTCACAAAATATTTATTTGGTTTCATGTGAGACTGACTCAGTCATTTGTTGTTTGGAGGGACAGAGACAGTTAAGGAACCATGTTAAAGAACTGGGAAGTAATAGGGGAGCAGAAGTAGCTACTAAATACGGCCTCTTAGTGCAATAACAATTTCAGTGGGCTCATGACTGTTGTCCCCTAATTGGAGCCGAGGTCCCCGGGCATTCAACAGCTTATACATGTCTTTTAAAGAGACAGAACAGCAGCCTTCTCTTTCGGTTCAGAGACCAAGAGGTGAGGAAAAGGCTCCCGCTGTAACAAACTTCACATCAGTTCACACCAGTTAGTCAGCAATGCCAAAGACAAGAGTTGGAATCACAAGAGTGTTGCACATATGTGGTTGCAGAGCACACCCACAGAGACAGCATAACACACCTGCTAAGAACAGGAGAGATCAGGAGGTGAGGGTTATAGACACCCTATAAACCAACCCAAATCTGTAAAATTTAAGGAGGAACAGAGTTGAGGAACAGTTAAGGAACCTGCTTAAGGAAATGGGAAGTGAAAGGTGTGTGATAAACGAAAGTAGCTGCTAAATGGAGTCTTTTCATCAAATAGCAATAGAACTGTGGTGGGAGAAACAGTCAGGTTGTGATCCTTGTCAGAAACACCAAAATTAAAACTCCTACAACTGTGAAACACTGCAGTAGAATAAGTTCACCATTGTTTCAGTACTCCCCATTTAAAGAGCCAGTGTAGACAGCTCACCCGTTTAGCATGACGACAACACACAGCCACCCCCTGTGAAGGCCAAATTTTTGGAAAATCTTTTTGTCTGTACTCATGCGCTTAGTGCTGTCCTCATCAGCCAGCACTGACAGAGCAGCAAAGCAACAATGGAGGAGAGGAATTTTAAACACAATGTGTGCATGAGTGCCGTGCAGTTTCATTAACATTATAGACAGATTTAGGCCGCTTATATTTACGATTGTGAAAATTTGAATTGAATAATGAGGCTTGTAATGTAAACGTATCCATAGATTTAGGTCAGATAATTCGGGTCAGGTAACACCTTACACTCCACTCCTAACAGTACAACCTAAATATTTCAGTGCTTTGTTTGTGCAGTCATTCAGGTGGTCATGGAAGCTGTTGAAATTTATTTTTATTTATTTTTTGCTGCCTGTTTTATGTCCTTGAGAAATGATTATAACACAGATAATGTTTGTTCCTCTCTAGTTTCTTGGCTAATTAGTAACCATGACTTTTGAGTGCTGATCTAGGATCTGTAAAGTCAGTTAACTACACAAAGGAGCTGATTTGGTCTTGCGACCATACTCTGAAATACTTGATACTTATGTACACGTAAACACATGAAGTCCTCGAAGATTAGAGTTGTTGTAGAGTTGGCATGCGAAGAGAGTGGGACAAAAGAACACTTATACAAGTGTAGTACACTTGTGGTACCACGCCCAAGCTACAGGCAGGTCTTCGTAGTGATCTTGAATGAGTCACTAAAAGAGGTTTCCTTTTTTTTTTTTTCTTTTTTTTTTTTTCAGACATGTAGAGACAGAGAATAATTTACGTAATGTTTGTTATGTGTGTAATCAGTTGAACATTAGACCTGCATTCTATTGGAGTTACTTCATTTTGCTTGTCCCTTTTTTGTTTTTGCAGAGATTTCCAGATCCCACACTTCCACTCCCAACCCAGGAGTGTGCAGTACCTACCAAAAGAGCTCGCACTCATGGTGAGTGTGTGTTTGTATGAGAGATGTGGGGGTCTGCATTCTAGTCTTTAAAGAGGCTGTCAATTATATTATTATTTTTTATACAATGGTTATGACAACATGAACACTACAGTAAGCTATTACACCTGTCCTGTTTAGCTGTGGTTCATTGATTTTAATTATGTAACACTTGCCCACACTTGCTTTCCTTTCTGTAAGCAGATGAATGATTTATTAGTAGATAGAATGCCCTCTTAATAGTGACCAAAGTAACTGTCATACTTTCTCTATCTCCATGGGTTTTCAGAGTCACAAAGTCACATGGAGATGTGTTTGGATGCAGACAGTCCTGTGACAACTGCTGTACTGCCCTGCACATCTGAATTTTACCTGTCCCACAGTGCACAGGTACACCCCCCTTCCCCCACCCCCACACACACACCCCTGAGCCCATATTTAAGAAGTATCTTGTAATAGGAGTGCTGACCACACACTCAAACTTGATTTTTTGTGTACACACATTCATGGATTCTACATTCCCCACATTGCAGTAACTGTAAAATATCAACAATTAGGGGTGAACAATAACAACGTTTAATTGTATTGTGATACATTTAGTTGTGATACACTTTTCTATAATGTATATTAAATATGTTTTACCACATCACCAATCCCTACAAACAATGTACTCATCAATTATCAGCCAATATTCAGTCTTCTGCCATCTCAAACACTCCTTCTGTCCCCTCAGGCCTATCAGATGAGCTCTAGTCCGCGGGGTCTTGCATTAGTCGTGAGTAACGTGCGATTTGAGCCGGAATTGTCAGAACTGGACACAAGGAGAGGTGGAGAGGTAGATGAAGAGGTGCTGAGGAGACTGTTTACCGAGCTGGACTTCACAGTCAGCCTACAAAAAGACCTCACTGTCCAGGTGCCTCTCCTAGTCCTCAAGAGTTTTTGGAATAAAAAAAAAAATTACATTACATTTTATTTTTGACCACACATTTACTTGTTCTTGTAGGTAGTGTTGTAATTGTTCATTATTACTGATTACATTATTATAGTGGGAACTGTATTTGTTGGTGAATGTGAGGAATGAGAGAATCACTTTGTTGCATTAGTGTTGTATTAATCTCTCTCACAGGCCATGCGGGACTGTATAGAGCAGTTTGCACGGCAGCCAGAGCATGCAGTGTGCGACTGTAGTGCTGTTTGTTTGCTGTCTCATGGAGTGGAGGGCTCCATCTACGGAACTGATGGCCAGCTTCTGGAGGTTACCCCTCTTTCTGCCTTCACGTCCTCATTTATTACTGTGTGCATATTTCAAAATTTGTTAAATGTTGCTTCACACTCACAAGTTAAAGTGGGTTAAACAAAGTGGGTGCCTACAGAAATACAGAACATTTATTATACACACTGTACCCTCTTAAATTTAAATTCTGCAAAATATAGCAGTACGCTATAAGCAGTACCTTGTACGCTATCATCCACACCATAAATACGAAGTACACTGTTATACATCGTATCATACTGACTCTCACACATACATCTTAGCCCTCATATCAGATTACATGCTCGTTTTAACGGAAGAAGTGGATAAGAAGATGGATTAATGGATATTCAATTTTACCAATATGAAAATACCATGTCCTGTGTTTCTTTATATAGAATGTGTGTTTATTCACTGTAGTTTATTTTAATTGCCACACACTAAAACGTCTGTCTCTCTCCCTTTCTCACAGCTGGACTGGGTGTTTGAAAGGTTTGATAACGCCCGCTGCCCCCTGCTTCAAAACAAGCCAAAAATGTTCTTCATTCAGGCCTGTAGAGGAGGTTGGTGCACATACTGTGGACAGTGTCCATCTGTAACTTTTTGCATTCTGACAAAACAAGCTATTTTAACATTAAGCGTTTAATTAAAATGCTTTTTCTTAGACAGAGGATGAAACCTTCTTACCCTCATTGCTTCTTCTTTTAGAGGAGATGGACAGTGGTGTGGACCAATTAGACGGTGATGATCGGAAGGAGTCCATAGGTTGTGAGCAAAGGGATGCAGGGAGAGAGGAGAAGAGTGAAAGGCAGAGCGAAGCAGGGGACGACCGAGAGCGTGAGAGGCTGCGAGTGAAACTGCCCCAGAGATCTGACATGATCTGCGGCTTTGCTACTCTCAAAGGTTTCAGTGTGTATCCACTTGTGTCTTTGTGGAAGTTTATAGGATACATTTGTGTATATATAGAAACATCTGCAGTTTTGTAAATTAATAAGTCTCATAATTATCCTGTCCAATGAGTGCTGGTGTTTTAAACAGGAACTTTATCTGCATGCATTTTTGTCTTTGTGTAATATGTGTGGTGTATGTATTTGAACTCAGGCACTGCTGCAATGAGGAACACAAAGAAAGGCTCCTGGTTTATTCAGGAACTCAACACAGGCCTGAGACAGAGAGCCAGAGACACACACTTATCAGATATACTGGTCCAGGTAATAAACACAGGCAGAGCTTTTAGACACAATGGACACTTATTTTTTTATGTAACAGTGCTAATATTTTTCTTCACTAGGTGAATGGACGAATCAAAGAGCGAGAAGGTTATGCTCCAGGTTCTGCTCACCATCGCTGTAAAGAGATGTCTGAATTCACCAGCTCCCTCTGCAAAGACTTCTACCTCTTTCCCAAGTACTGCCCAAACAGCTAAGCACACACCTGCAGTGACATAAAAGAACTGTCATACACAAACATTCCAAATCCATGAGCTTTGAGAAATGATTTTTGCATCGACACAATTCAGTTTTGCTGTGTTCTTCTAACAGTTGGGCCAATTATAGGAATATATATGGTTTCCGTTTCCACTTCATAACACATTAATTACACAAGAACCAAGCATGGTGTGTTTTTACACACATTTATATAAATTTATGAATCCAGAAACCTGCTCGTTTAAGTATGTGAGTAAATATTGTCGCTGTCACGCAAAAACGTGTATCTCAGTTTTTAGCTTTTTGACACAGTTTGAATCTGGCAGCTGTCTTTAACATTGTGTGATTTCATTATAAATTACATAATGAATGGGCCTATAGAAGTGAAATCTTTTGACACTGATGTCCATTTAAAAGTTTTTCCTTCCTTCTATACAGTTGCATATACAAGATCTTTGTGTGGCAGTGTATGCAATATATATATAAAAAATATATAATGAAATATATGATCATTATTATAAAACAATAATGTAATGAATATAATGAAAACATGTATCTCCATAATGGTGATTTTACAGTAGAAGGCAAAAATGTTCTGAACTTTGAACGGAAGTCAATGTAAAATAAGAGTTTATTCCAAGACATTTAGAGCATTTCTATTGGTCCATTCATCCAGAATTATTTGCATGGTGTACAGAGCAGCTGCAGGGTTTAGACCAAAGTGAAAACTAAAAACGGACAGAAATGAAGATACATGTTCTTCATTGGACAGCAGCGATAAATACTCTTTAACTCAAGTCAGTATGCAGGTGGTTAAAATAACAGGTATTTTTAAAGGTGTCTTGGTGTCTTTTGTTACCTGGGCTTGTCTTTTTCAAAAGTCACAGTTTTATGAATTCCAATGCTTTTTTTCCACAGAGATCTATTTTTGTCACTTTTGTAGGAACTCATGTTATGAATTTGTGTACAGTTTTTTTTTTTAATCTTACTTTATATCAGTTTATTTTTAATTCTTTTTGCTCAGCATGAAATGCCTTTCTGCGATATTTAATGTTTTGTCTCATTTCATACTTCACTGTTCAAAATGCTGAGCTGTGCAGTGTCTGCAATATTGACTGTACAAATGCCTGCCTTAGTATTGGAACAAAAATGTATATTGAAGATTCTTAAACCTTAGAATTAGTTAAGGTGTAAAAACTTCAAAAGAGGACCATTTTAAAGATGAAAAGTTGTCACTTAATCTTTTTTTTTTTAAGTCTTCTTACATCTGCCGTAGTTCTCCTCTAGGAGGCAGTAGTGGCCTACAAGTAGAACTCAAAACCTTTCTTACTCACTGCATTAATTTACTGTAGTTAAAGTTGAAAATATTTTTAAAACACATGCTGTATTGATGCCTTCCTGTCCTGTCACTGATTAATAACATCCTGTCTAAAAAGTCTGAATAGGTTTTATGGTCAGTACAGCAATGGCTTTAAACTGTAGGTCTCCCTGGCCCAGTTTAATACAGGCAAACAATGAACGATAAAACTGAAAAACTTTCCAAAGTCCCACATAAGGGCTTTAATTTATGTCTTAATTTGCACATTGTTTGTTTGGTATAATTGAATTGATAAATGAATTTAACCAAATCAGAACATGCAGTATGCTTATCTGTCTTCCCCTGAGGCATGTATAGTATTCCAGGGGTCACAACCTATGACACCTCACAGCCCTCTGACACTCCAACACCCTCAACATTTAATTTCACGTTTATCACCCTTAACATGTCATTTTGCATTGTCACAAAGTCACTGTATATTTTTGATGCTAAAGCTTATAATAACATTATAGTAATTAATATTATCACACAGTTTTAACATGGCAGCATAACATGGGGCATATAATTTAATTATTTTTTTTTGACAATGATTGAAAATGTAGTTGACTGACAGTAAGTATTTTGTAGACACATGTATAAGTGTTGTATTGTTGTATACAGATTATTGTGCCAACCTGGACGAAAATATGCAAATATGTATTGATCTGTGTAGGCGGGTGATGGGTAACAAGTAAAATATATTTACTATTCATACCTTGAGTAAATCATATCAGTAAATTTTGAAAACCCAATACTGTTATTTTTGGTATGTATATGTAATTATAAATTTAAACCCATAACATCAGATCTAAAAGACGATCTGTTGTAACATACTTTGAGAGTCCAGTTGCCGAGCAGTACGGATCTGCTGCTTCTATAACTGCACTTACCACATACTTTACTTATTAGTTTAGTATATAGTTATGTGCCAAATGCTAAATGTTTATATACACGACAGTAATTGTTGAATTATTACAGAAGATTTTAACTACTAAAAGGACCCAACCACACGGAGTTCTTGTGCTGAATAATAAAATATATATATGAACTGTGTAGGAGTTAATTCTCTAAGTGAATCTACTCGGTTTGATATTTGGTGCTGGGTTTTTTGTTGGTTTATTTTTTTGTTTGTTTTTAAAAAACACATTTATTCCTCAATGCCCTAAACACACATCTGATCTCCTGATCTTACCAGTTGTGTTGTGTTTTGTATTCTGTTCTAAAACTTTTTATTAGACGATCCAGTCTGTTCACAGCCAACTACGCGGAGGGGCTGAAACTCCCCTCTGGGTTCTGGCGTTGTGTGGTCTGACAAATTTGGAGAAAGTTGATAAGTGCAGAGGAATGTTTAACATGTTGTATATGCAGCTTGGTTATCCCAGCCCACTTGGGATAAATGAATGAACTCCTTAGTATCATTTACTGCTCATTTTAAATGATTGTCTTTATTCACTGCCATGATCTGTTCTAACAGGCTCTGAAGGGTGCTGTGGGGGAATAGTGTTCTTCAGTCATTTGTGATATTTTTGTAAAATGAAGAATAAAAAGGATCTTGTTTAAAAAGAAATGTGTAATGATGGTTTTGCTTTGTGGATGTCACATGTGTGTCTGCAAGCTCGCCTGCATGTCAGCTGGTGTGTAATTGTGTTGTCCCATTGTGGATTCTTGGACATTAATTAGCACATTTAGATTGTGTGTGAGCGAGAGAGAGCGCGAGAGGAGGTGTTGTGTTTCTGTTTGGTTGTCATGTTGCTAGTGTTTAAGGTGAAGTCTAAGTTACCTACATGGCCGGGGCAGTTGGCTATTCCAGGGCTGTGTTAATGCAGGTTGAAATATCATTTTGAACATTTTGAATCTTTTTTTTTTTTTTTTGTTACTACAGCTGTTCTAATCTGCCTGTTGAAGCGCTGTATTGTTGACGCTTAAGCAACCTCTCCCCCACGTGGTGATGCATTTTTCCGGTTCCTTCTGTGGCCTTGCTCAGGTTTCTCTGTCCTACTGTGGCTGATGGAATGACTGCTGCAATGGTGATTCACCCCGATCACATTACATTTGCCTGCCATAATGTTTTCATGAGTGTGTGGGTGACTGGATTGTGATGTGCCCGGTGTCCTGTCAGCCCCAGGCAGTTCTACCAATTTCTGTTTTCATTAGTGTTGCAGCAAAGGCATTAGCCCCACATAGGCCATAATATGTATGATATGTTGTCTCAGAAATAATTGCGACAAACAATATTATTGTCATTTTGTAAATTTTATGCCGTAATACAATGATAATAGCATAATTATGCAATTATATCCCTTTAAAGAGCAATGAACTTTTAATAAATGTAAAATCTGTTTATAAAAATGTTTAAATATCATAAATTAAATGAAACCACTCTTGTGTACCGGCTCCTTTATGTTAATGGCCTCGATAAGTAAACACAATGAGCAATATCAAGGTCAGCAAAAATTTGTGCGTCATGTCCATTATTGCACAATAAGTGAATAACTTGGTCAATTATCGTGACAGACCATTATACAGTAGCTTACAGGTACTAAATTATTTCTCCATGTAATATTTTGGGAGAGTGGATATATATGTTATATGGAAAAAGCATTGGGACACCAGTTCATTTATTGTTTCTTTCATAATCGAGGGTATTAAAAATGAGTTTTCCTGCTTTTGTCAGAGTAACTGTCTCTGCTGTTCGTTGGAGGTTTCTTACTAGATTTTTAAGGATTGCTGTGCATTTAAGATTTGATTGCATGCAGGGACAAGACTGTTAGTGCGGTCAGGACATTAGATGATCACCACCCTACCTCACCCCCAACTCCCCAACTCATTCCAAAAGTATTGGATGGAGCACCATCATTCCAGAGAACACAGTTCCACTGCTCCACAGCTCAGTGCTTGGGGGGCTTTATAGCCCTCGCCTGGTTTAGGCATGGTGCCAACAGGTTTATGTTTATCTGTTCCAGAGAGTCCTATCTATGCTATTCCATGCATTTGCACATCTGAGTCAGCAATGGGTGCATGTTAAAGCAGCATTTCCTAGAAGGGGTGTCCACAAACATTTGGACATATAGTGTATGTATGTATACAGTTTTATGCAAAAATTTGGACACCTCTGGTCAAATTTCACATTTTGTGGATTTTCTAAATGGGCAAATCCTCCACAGGAAACAGATGTCAGTAGTGTGTTTCATATTAAGATTTATTTAATGTGGGAGTGTAGAGAAGCCGATGTTGGCAGGAAGGTCATCTGTTTACCACATCATTAATCAGAGTTGTAGTTGGATTGGGTTTAATGTGCAAGCTGTATTTAAAGCGTGTGTGCTTTGGACTGAGAGCAGTGAGTCTCAGCTTCCACCTCTCTGATGAGGTGAAAGTTGCTGAGACTTTCCCCTCACTCACACACACAGACACACACCCTCATCGTGTTACAGGGGCACCCTATGGGGAGGCAGTATCCTCTCAGAAACGTGTGGCCCTGGAGGGAAAAGGGAGGAAGCAAAACAGAAATCCAGGCGGGAGGGGCGGAGGGGTGTGAGGACGGACAGGCCAGTGGGCCGGCGTGCTGCCGGGGGACGCTGGCATTAAAGGCAGGCGATTAGCCGCACACTGGAGCTAAGAAAAGACATGTGGGCCGGCATCATCACTTTAACACACGCAGACACGTACACACACTCGTATTGTCTGATTCTGTTCTCATCTCTGCTGTTCTGAGTCACCCAATCTGTGTCTTTAGCTTCTTTATTCCTTCATTTATTCCTCATCTCTACATTACACACCAGCTGTGTAACCAGCTTTTATCAATTCTTTTATATTTCTATACTGTGTGTTTTGGTGTATTTTTTGCTACTCTATATACATGTATTTGAATGATTATATTATAGGATATATTTGTATGTTTATTGTTTATTTTTTATATTCTTGATATTCAAGAATATCAAAAATTATAATTATTTCATTTGATGAATAATAAACTAAATTTATAATTGATTAATTAAAAATATTTCATTTATTAATTAATTTATCTTAGATAATAAACACTCAAATCCCCAAAACCCTGTAACCATCTTGACTCGCTATATGTACTCCACCAAAATGTACATAATCCAGTCCACTAGTAAAACCTAGTGAAAGTTAGTGAAATGCAATGGTGACTTTGGGAGAGCTACACAGATTCTGCTATGGGAATATGTTTCCTGTGTTGATGTCTGCAAAAGGGGATCTCATAGTCAGCATGCGACAAACCGAAAACTGAGGGGTGCAAAAGAGGACCCGTGCTGGGCTAAAAGCTAATACTAGCCAAATGAAACCATCAGAAGGGAAAGTACTGGCTTTTCCCAGCACTATCCGGGAAGACTTAATAATAATATTAATTGTCCTAATTATCTTAATAATCTTAATCTTAATTACTTAATAATGAACGTGTTGTACAGTGTTAAAACTAAGCTAAACTAGCTATATGTCCTACTGTTTATAATGAACCCATTCAACTACTTTAAGTAGCACTCACTGCTGACACAGATGTGCAAATGCACTCACACAGCCTTTCTAGTCCCTGTAGAGAAGTACTGCCAATAGAATAGGACTCTCCAGAGCAGATAAACAACCTATTGGCATCATGTCTAATGCCAGATGTGGGGCTAGAGGGGTATAAAGCCCCAGCATTAAGCTGTGGTGCAGTGGAACTCTGTGTGTTCTCTGGATGTGTTCTCTGATGGTGCCCCATCCAGTACTTTTGGGATGTGTTGGGATGTGTTTGGGATGAGGTGAGGTGGTGGCCATCCTCATTAACGCTCTTGTCACTGAATGCAATCAAATCCCAACTGCAGTGCTGTTTCTACTAAAAAGCCTTTCCTGGACAGTAGAAACAGTTGTTCCAACAATAGCAGGATAACTCTTTAAAACCCTTGATTTTGGAAGAATGTACTATTGATTTTCACAGGTGTTCATACCTGTGAAAAAACAGAGCTTATAGTTCTTTTCCACAGGCCCTCATCATCAAGAAGAATCATTCTCAGGCAATATAAGAGGGTTGTAAATTGGCTTGTTACATGACGTCTAATCATATTTTGCCAAACCATACCTATTAGCCCCATACTTATTATTTATATGAAAGGGCAGATAATTCAATTACTCATTTGTGTGTCTTTGGTCTTTGCCCCCCCCCCCCCCCCCCCAAAAAAAAAAAAAAAACCCTTTAGACTTTAGTCCAGATGTCCGCAGGGCCACAGTGTCACCTGGCACTGAGTTGACTGAGATTCAGTGCATGCAAAGGTCATGACTGTGTATTGTGAATCCTGTAATGTATTTTTGTTCATGTAACTCATGTAACAAGTATATTATCATGAATTAGTAATAGTTATAGTAGTAGTAGTGTGTGTGTGTGTGTGTGTGTGTGTGTGTGTGTGTGTCACATTATTGGTGCTGAGTTTGCGCATATGTAGCACTTTGGGATCAGTATCTTTTTAGGTAGGTGGAAATTTGGAAACTGTCAAGGTGTGACAAACTACCTTGACGTGACTACTACGTCACATAACTTGAATGTAAAGTGCATAGTTCTGTGTGTGTGTGTGTGTGTGTGTGTGTGTGTGTGTGTGTGTGTGTGTTTCAGGCGCTGTAATACAGGAGCAGGAAGATGTGTATGTTTATTTTTGGCTCAGTGCGAGCCTGTCGATGGCTGCCGATGCGTCGCAAAGGAAAGCTCTGAGATATCAACAGACCCTGGTCAGTCTCTCTATCTTTCTCTCTCTCTCTTTTTCTGTCTCACTGTCACTCTCTCTTTTACCCCTCTGTGTCTCACTGTCTCTCTCACTCTCCCTTTTTTGTGTTGTGTTGTGCTATGCTCAGGTACTGAGTGTGGAGCCCTTGCTGAGATGTGCAGGGTAAACTCTGACAGTATGAAGAGTCTTATCTGCCAAATATAACTCCTTTAAAATAATGGCGCTCATCTCCAATAGCTCCCACTTTAATCGATTTTCCATTCTATTCTTAGTGGTGTCATGTTGAGAGCTTGCTGAAAGCACAAATAGTAGCTGGGGGACGGGTAGGACCTGTGACTATGCCCTGTTGGGCATGATTGGAACAGCTCTCTGGATGTTATGAGGTGTTTCTCGTGGTGCCTGTTTCATCCAGCTTGCATGCTATCACACTGAGCAGAAGGGAGTGTGTGTTAACTTGCATTCTGCTTTCCACTTTTTACTTACTTTACATAATTAATTGCAGTTGGGGTGACACTTTTTTCCTTTGTCTCCCTCTTGCTCTACCAAATCTCGCGCTTTGAGGAGAGCTGGTAGGTCCTGCTGAAACAAAAATACATTTATTTAAATTAAGTCTAAGACGTCTATAGCATTTATGCTGATTTTAAACATATTGTTGCTGTCATTCAGCCCTATAAGAGGATTTGTTCACTTGACCAGGGAAACTTGACCAGGGGTGTCCAAATATTTGCATACAAGTATATCGTTGCTGTCAAACAAAAATCTTGTATACCCAGTTGTTCCATTTTTCACTTTTTGACATAATGTGAATCTGTCAGTTGTTCTTTACATTGTCATATTTTCATGATAAATGGACCAATAGAAATGCTCCAAAATGACACAAGGTTTTTGTCTGACAGTGATATGATGCCTCCACTGTTTGACTCCACTGATTCATTTTTGAATGATTTTTAGCAACATTATTTTTCGTCAGTTTTCTAGCTGATCGTTTTGGCTTATTCATTGGGTTCGATGTAACACCAAACCATGTGTGTTGACCGTAACATGCCGTCCACATCTGTGTGGCAACATGCTAGCAGAAACCCGAGAATGCAGGTTAAATATACATCTGCCAATTCTCTTCAGCCCAGGCTGAGGAACACATGGGCTCCAACTTATCAATTACACCATGCAGCGGTACCTCTTTCCCTTAGGGTGCTGTTCTGCTATCGGCCAGTGTGAAGTGGCCTTCATATTTGAATGAGGTTCCAGGGAGGAAATGGAGATGGAATAGATGTAAACGTGGGGGGGACTTGAAAATTGGGGGCTGAGATGTGTGTCTTGCATTGGTGAGAAAGCGAGAAGTGGCAGTGAGAAGGTGTCAATTCTTCCCTGCTCTCCGCTTCTTTCTGTCACTTGCTCCGTTTTCCCCTCTTGGTTTTTGCACAGGCTGAACACAGATTCCACTTACACACACCTCATTCAGCCTTCTGGCCTCCCTCTCTCTGTGTTTGCTTATTACTCAGTAAGAGGATCTGATATTAGTCTGTCCTTTATTTGTCTTTATACACACATAAACAAACACAGCAGTTCTGTGTGAACAGTTATTATAACTGAGTTGCAAAAAATCCATTTCAGCTTCAAAACAGATTTGCAAGTGCCAGTCTGTGTTTGTGCACCATAAAATAACTGCAGTCTGCAAAGTAACATACTGCATAAGGTAAGTATAACAAGATATAGGTCACTGTAGAGTAAATAGATATATTTAGATAGTAGGGTTGGGCAGTATTAGCTTTTTTCATACTGTCATACCGTCTCAACATATTACAGCAGTTATATGCGGTGTTACCATGTGGGGGTGGGAATAGCGATAATTGGTGGTTCTACATGTGCATGGCTTCCTTACAATCTTATCCTGCATTATTAAAATGAAAAACTATTAAATACAAAGTTCAGTTTGCTCACAGGGTGACGATCTAAGTGAACGCTGTGTGCAATTTTAAACCAGTCATTAAATGTTAATCCGTCAATAAATGTTAAGCCGTCAGTCTGACAACAATTATGAACGGTAAACTGATCTGAATCATTTAGCAGCATAGCAATCTGCTCACCACAGAACAAACTCAAGTCTGGC
This sequence comes from Salminus brasiliensis, assembly GCF_030463535.1. NCBI lineage: Eukaryota > Metazoa > Chordata > Actinopteri > Characiformes > Bryconidae > Salminus > Salminus brasiliensis. The sequence continues at coordinate 15,601,025 of NC_132882.1, read as the reverse complement.
TGATTGAAGGCACACTTATTAATGCTTAGACAGTGACCGATCGAGCGTCTGGTGTTGGAAGGACAAAAAGTTGTATTTAAAGTTGTTTTGGAGTCCCTAGGCCACCTTTGCTTAGTTAGCTCGGTTACAGATACACAGCGTATCAGACAGCTCAGTGCAGCTGCTATTGGCTACTGCTGAGCTACCCACACAAGTGTTGTTGATGAACTTGTGTCTGAGATAGCGAAGTCAGTGTTTGGACTGACTATCTAGGCTTAGATAAGTTAGCCAGCAGGCTAAACACTACAGCACTAGCTCTAGCTAACTCAGACACAAATCACGTATGTTTAAAGGATAAAGCCTTATACCTGAGAGGAGTGTTTTTCAGCTGTATTCAGGCACATCTAGGAGACTTGTTCAACCACGCTTGCTTGCTCTGGCTTTTCGAGCACATTGCAAAACTCTCAACTATGGTGGGCTTGTTTTTCCCCACCTGTTATCAGGGAATGACATCACCAATCAGTGAGCTCTCATAGCGCAACAACCCTTGGGATTCTTTTAAATACAGTCAAGCCAGAAAGTCTACTCACACCACTCACACACTACTCACATCTCCATTTTTTATTGACAGACTTATTACTACCATATATTGAGTTTATTTTTTGACACAAACAAATGTAGGGGTTACATATCTGTACACACCTTATTACAGCCTAATACTTGGTTGATGTACCTTTGACAGCAATAACAACTTCAAAGCTTCTTGGGGAAAAAAGCTAAGAGCACTTGTTTCTGGACATTCTTGCCCATTCCTATTGTCATATACATGCAAGCTCTGTCAGGTTGAATGGGGAGCATTGGTACAGAGCCATTTTCAGCTCCTTTCACAGATGTTCAATTCTACGTTCTCTGAAGCCACTCCTTTATTCTCTTGGTTGTGTGCTTCAGGTCATTGTCATGTTGAAAGGTAAACCTTTGTCCCAGTCTAAGGTCCACTCTAGAGCAGGTTGTCTTCTTTTGTGTCTTCTGGCCACACTACCATGAAGGTGTGACTTGTGGAGTGTCTGGATAGCTGATCTTCTGAAAGGTTCTCCCATATCCTCAAGGATACACTGGAGCTCTGTCAGAGTGACCCTCAGGTTCTTGCTCATCATCCTGGCCAAAGTCCCTCTTCCCCGATCGTTCAGTTTGGAGGGGTGGCCAGGTCTGGGAAGATTCTTGATGGTTCCAAACTTCTTCCATTCACGAATGACAGTGGCCACTGTGCTCTTTGGGACCTATGAACCTGCAGCATTATTTATCTGTACCCTCTCCAGATCTATGCCTTGGCACAATCCTGTTTCTGTGGGGTGCAGATAATTCCTTTGACCTAATGGCTATGTTTTTGTAACTACGCTATGTTTTTGCATGTCAGACATGCACTGTCAACTATGGGGCCTTTAGGCAGATGTTAGTTCCCAATCATGTCCAATGAATTGAATTTACCACAAGTGGACTACAATTAAGTTGTAGAAACATCTCAGGCAGTTTTAGTGGAATCTGAAACTGGTGGGAAAATCCTTGCATAATCTGTGCAAACGAGCAGCAGAGACTCCTGAAGGTCTGGGTGTGACTCTAAATGTCAGAACACTTCCAAAATCATTTTAATGACTCTTCTGAACATTGAAAAAGCTAAAAGCTAAAAGAGTTCAAACAGGTGCAGAACATGGTCCAGCAGGATCGACAGGTGAGCATCTACTGGCAGGTGCAGCTGCCCAACTCCTGTCAAGGAGATACATTCTTTACTGTGTAAAATGGAATGATGACAGAATGACACATAAAAACAAGACAAACAGGTGATGACACGTCTACTACTAATGGCTAGTCTTGCCCTGAAATCTCAGTTTCTGCAAACCATCTATCCAGAGCTTTGGACTTGTCCACATCCCAGAGATTAGGTCCACACATAAGGTCAAAGTATTGTCTTTGGTATTTTGCTTTTGTGCTTTTTGTACATTGGAAATTACTGGCTTATTACTCTTCAGTCAGTTTTCAGTCAGTTCATCAGTCAGTCACTCCATCCACAGACTTCTCTAACTTCTCTTCTTCTCTTCTTTATTTAATGTAGTATGTAAATTTTCTGATTTCATCTTTTTCAAGTTCAAAATGCAGTCAACCAAAGTCAATCAGAGTTTCTTAAATGACACATGAACCGCCGTTTCATGGCACTCATAGCTCTGTGTATTAAGGGCTGCTGACAGCACATTGTCAACTACACAGGCACTCAACTAATAACTGCTGCATTATGGGTAGTGTAGTGTCCTATCAGTATATACAGTATGCTTCCTCACTGTCACATAGAAGGCAGGTAAAGTTACTAATACCTGAATGCATTCTGGTAGTGACAGAGACAGGGATAGAGAGGGAAAAAGGTGCACAGCATAGAGAAGAGGGACAGAGAGACTGGCAGCTGAAAAGAGTGGAGAGGATGATGAGAGAGCACATTACCACTTACGGGACAGTAATGAATTTTGATCAAATTCTGGTAAGAATCTTTATTTTATTTTATTTTAGTTTTTTGCCTTTATTTATGCTGTGCTTATACTGCTGATATGATATTGGTTTATATTCTTTTTCTGCAGAAAATTAATTCATAATTAATATTAACAGTTAATTGCATGGTAGCACAAACTTCTGATCTTAATGAAAATTATTAATATTGAGAAAATTTATTCATTTGAATTAATAAAGGGAAATTCAGCATTCTGCATGGTGTAGTAAAACAAATGATCAAAGTGAGTTATGATATGATCATAAGTGTCTTAAACCTCTAATAAACCCCTAATAAAGTACACTTGTTAAAAATCAGAATGAAGGGCTTTTTCACCTGTGCATGACATGACCTTATCTGTGTGTGAGATTGACAGACATTATTGGAGTTTCAAATAGCTGTGGAAGTGAGAATCAGGTACATACTCAGTACTCATATCTCAGTCATATCTCAGAAGAAAACAGGTTGAGCTAGTACAGTTATTCTGTAATTGAGAAGCACTTTCTGACTGTCATTACGCTTTTGATGTGTGTTTGTCAGAAGTAGAATTGCCATTTTACTTTGTTGTGTGTGTGTCTGTGTGTGTCTGTGTGTGTGTGTGTGTGTGTGTGTGTGTGTGTGTGTGTGTGTGTGTGTGTTTGCATTTGTGTCATTATGCTTTGTTGTGTGTTTTTGTGTTGCAGTCATGTGTGGGTTATTGTGCCTGTGCCAAATCTGTCTGTCGGTGCCTGGGTCAGATTTTATCATATTGACTCAAGCACACACACACACACACACACTGAGGAATCCATCATTATTGTTTTTAATTAACTCTCAAAGTCAGCGTGCCCTTCACTTCTTATGTCTGTTAGCCACTCTCTCTCTCTCTCTCACTCTCTTTCTCTCCTTTCTAACCCATTTCCTTTTTGCAGTGATTGATGTTTAGACTCAGCTTTAATTCAAAGGGTTTCATAAAATAATATATATATTGCATTAACTGTTTAGGGATTACAGCCATTTTTTACACAGTGCCTTCTTTTTCACAGACTCAAAAGTTCTTGGCCAAACCAACATACAATCACCAAGCAATTTAATAGGAACTCTATTCTACGAAGTAGGATCACTATGCTATTAAGTAGAACCTTCTAGAAATCAGCCTTTTCTTTGAGGAATGGATTTCTCAAGATGTTGGAAACGTTGCTTTGAGATTCTGGTCATCTTGACATGATTGCATCAACAGATTTTCAAGATGCACCTTCATGCTGCAAATCTCCTGTTTTACCACATTCTTCACAAGTTCTACTGGATCCGGTGACTGTGAAGGCCACTGATGAACACTGTGCTGTTTGTCATGTTCCTGAAACCAGCTTGAAACTACTTTTTCTTTGTGATGTGGAGTTGTGTTAAAAGGCCTAGAGTGCCAAGAAAACATTCCCCATATCATTAAACCACCTCCATCAGCCTGAACTGTAAGCCCAAGGCAGGTTGGGTGCATAGATTCAAGTTTTTGGCACCAAATTCTGATCTTTCCAATTGTGTGCCTCAGCAGAAATCGAGATTCAGTGAACCCGTGCCCTCCTCTTCTTAGCAGAGATGGAACCCAACAGTTCTGATGAGTGGCAGATTAGATAATCAGCCAGGATTTCAATACTTACAAATCCTTTGCAGCAAACTACTGCCTGAATTCTGAAAACTATGGATATCACCTTCTTCTCTTGAAATGCATTGCCAGACCTCTACCTCCGCCGCTTTCACATGCTGCTCATTTGTGGGTCTTGCTGCCATTCATTTTGTCTTCAGTAAGTGGAAAAAAACTCAAATCAGTTGAGTTGAAGGCAGATGATTTCCTCAGCAATTAAAGAACATTCCTTTTCTTTGTCTTAAGCTGTTGGGTTGGTTTCATGGTACATGTTCTTCTTTATCCGTGTGTACTGTGAACGTCACCTCATTAGTAAACACCAGTGACCCAGTTCCACTGGCAACCATACATGCCCATGCCTTTACAATGCCTCTTTTCTGGTTAATGGATGGCATGTGGTTTGCTTCAGGTCAAGAGCCCTTTTTTTCTCCATACCCGTCTCATCATTTTGATACAAGTTAATCTTAGTTTCATTTAAAAATTCTGTGGACAGGCTGTTCAGATTTTCTAGCAAAGTCTGTTCTGGCTTTTTTGTGTTTTGTGTGATTAGGATCTTTAGGATAAGTTAACCCTTGGTGTTTACATTTGTGATGGTGCCTCTTGATTCTACCTCCCCAAAAAGGTTGTTGACTTGATTAGATGTTGTAAAGGGTCTTCCTTCACCAAGGAAAGACTTCTGCGATTGTCTACTTTAGGAGCTGTCCATGGTATACCAGGTCTTTTGGTGTTGCTGAGCTTGCCTGTGTGTTCCTTCTATTTAAGAAAGTACCACATTGTAAATTTGTTGATTAATACATGGCATGGACTCCACCAGACCTCTAAATGTGTCTGGTGGTATCTGTCACCAAGATATTGGCAGCAGATCCTTTAAGCCCAGTAAGTTGTGAGGTTAGTCCTCCATGGATCTGCCTTTCTTGTCCAGCACACACCCCCAAATGCTCAATCGGTTTGAGATCTGGGGAATGAGGTGGCCAAGTCATTACCTTGGTCTCTTTTTATTATGATCCTCAACCCCATTCCTGAACAGTGTTTGTGTGGCAGTGTGCATTATCCTTCTGCTTAAGGAATATGGAATACTGTTGTCATGAAGGGATGTACTTTAACAGTCTGCAACAGTGTTTTGGTCAGTGGTAAGTGTCGAGATATCATCCACATGATGGTCAGAATCCCCAAGGTTTCCCAGAAGAGCATTGCCCAGAGCATCACACTACCTCTGCTGGCTTGCCTCTTTCCCATTGTGCATCCTGGTGCCATCTGTCCTTCCCAGGTAAACTGCTGTCCACATAATGTAAAAAAATGGGATGTATCAGACCAGCCCCCCTTTTTTCTATTTGATTACGGTTTAGTTCTAGAGCTCCCATGCCCATTGTAGGTGCTCTCAGCAGTGGACAGGGGTCAGCATGGGCATCATCTGCTACTACACAACTCCATACACAGCGAACTGTGATGCACTTGTTTTCTGACACCTGTCTATCATAGCCTTTATAGCAGTATGTACTAAAGTGGCTCTTCTGTGGGACAGGACCAGACGGCCTGCCTGTCGCTCCCTATGCACATTAATAAACCTTGAGTGTCCATGACCTTGACATCAGTTAACCTTTTTGTCCATCCTTGGAATACTTTTGGTAGGTACTAACCAAAGCATACCAGGAATACCACACAAGACCTGCTGTTTTAAAGATGCCATGATCTAGTTGTCTAGTCATCACAATCTGGCCCTTGGCAAAGTCACACAGATCCTAGCACTTGCCCATTTTTCCTGCTTCCAACACATCAACTTCAGGAACTGACTTTTCACTGCTTAATATGTCTCTACTGTACTGTAACCAGATAATTAATGTCATGCACTTCACCTGTCAGTGCTTTTAATGTTTATTATTTATTGTGCAATGCTAATAATAAAGTCTAGAGACAGTAAAGTGCTATTCTTAGCGTGCAGCTGTAAGCACAGGACAAGTGTAAGGTTTTAACCTGGATTTAAACATCGCTGCATAAACAAAAATGTCTTCACAAATCTCAGTGCAAATATCAGATAGTAATCATTCTCTCACTGCCCTATTTTGCACAAATTAGGGTGCCAGTGTGCTGAGTAGAATGAAAAGAACAACTGAGGGGGGTTAGCTCTGGCTCAGGTGGTTACAGTAAGACATGCTGGTCTTTACGCTCTCGGCTAGACTTTTGCACAGGTTTTACACAGAGACGCATGTCAGCATCTCATGCAGATATTTCATCCTCTGATAAATTAAAATCAAACATTTTATTCTAGTTCTGTTCAGCTTTCCAGCATACAGATGGAAACGGTAAGAAGAGGATATAATATGATGTGAAAAGGTGTCTTTTGTTTACATTGGAATCATTATAATCAGTATCATCATCTTTATATAACAATTATATCATGTTTAACGACAGCAGAAGTCTCCGATGTCTTACCTCTACTTCTATGTAAATAATTTTGAAATAGAATACAATAGAAATAAAGAAATAATACATTGTTATATTTATATTCACTGATTGGCCCATAACATTCATATTGTACGCATTGTCAGTTTGATCAGCTCCACCATATAGGAGCACTTTGTAGTTATAATAGTTGTAGTTATTGTATAATTCTATAGTTCTCCAATGGTCAGGACTCCACAGGACCTTCACAAAGCAGGTGGTGTTTGGGTGGTGGTTAATGCTTAGCACTGCAGTGACACTGGCCTGGTGGTGGCGTGTTACTGTGTGTTGCGCTGGTATGAGTAGATCTGACGCGTAAAAGTGTATGACTACATGTTGAGGTATGTTAGCCAGTTTTTGTCTTTGTGTTACTTCTGTGCCACACATTACAGGTGAATCTCTGCTTTGGTACATCTGACCCAGATCAGGACGAGTGTGATAATTAGATGCTGTTTTAATTAGATGTTCTTTACATTGCGTTGCAACATGTTTCCTGATAAATGTCCTTAAATATCTAAATTAATTTATTATAAGACTAAATAACCCTTTTTCTAACACAGTTCATACATTTCTGCCTAACTGGAGCTCTTTCCCACATTAGGCAAATCATACTGTTTCCCCCTACGTTTAATATGTTTCCTAAAGCAGAATAATAAAAAAATGATTGAAATAACATATTACCACACCTTGGGTGATATTTACACAGGGTGCTTCCAGTTTGAAGATTGCTTCACCTTCATCTCAGATTGGACATTTTGGAAGCCATCACTCATCACTGTGTAACTCATGGTAACACAGAATTGTATTGACTTTCATTTATTTATAAGACCTACACCAAATAGAGAATAGGTGTTCAACAATAAACAGTGTCCCATATTATGGTGAATTCACCCTACTGCTATTGGACGTTTTCATTGTAGTAAGTGCAGTTTATGCAGAGAAAAAGTTTAAAAAGCTGATTTAGAGACACTTTGATACTGAGCATCACAAATCCATCAGCTCCTGCAGCTTCAAATTGTGGAGATGAATGTGATTACTAAACATGAGCTTAGGAATTTGTACACAGGTGGTATGCACAGAAAATTAACTGGTTGTCTTGTGACCTGTTTATTTTAGAATAAACATCAAACCTAATGGCATTACCCCCTTTTATAGTCCAAAGCGTATTACTCAGTAACTACAGGACTTCTGTAGAAACTGATTGGGTTATTCCTTGGTAATAAAATAAAAACAACTGAAAAAAACAAAAAAGAATGTGTGTGTGTGAGAGAGAGAGAGAGAGAGAAACTCTGCGAAACTCGGTTCTGTTCTCTCACGCTTTCTGAAGGTCAGTGAAGTACCGCTCTGACCTCCAACCATGTGAACAGATCAACAGACAGAATTAAAGAGAGAATAATAGAGTCAATCTTGACAACCTACAAACACACATGTACACGCATACATACACACACTTGAATACCTTTCTGTCTTACTAACATATAACTATGTGTGTGACAGAGAGCCAAAGGAAGGGAGACAAAGGAAGGGAAAAACATGCAAGTAAATATTAGGTCAGTGTGTTAAAGATGCAGGTCCAGGACTGAATGGCTGCGTGAACTATGGATCAAAAGGTGGGTCGGAAACTATTCAGCTTATGTTTATATTTTCCTAAAGAATCATTTTGTAAGAGATGTGTGAGGGTGAAGAACCTTTGTATCAAGTGACGGGTCTTTTAAGCTTTCGCAAGGTTCTTAACACTCACACGTCTCTTAAAAAAAAAAAAAAAAAGGTCTTCTGTGGCATCACTCAAAGAATGTGTCTCAGAATAAAAAAATGGAAAGAAGCAGAGACAAAAAACAGAATAAAATGTAATGGAGGTATTGTTTAATTTGTTACTCTGTACAAATTAGGCTCATTAATGTGGAGATCCTTCAGACAAGATCACAAATCTGCTCTATTTGCATACATAGAAGCCATTAGAAGTGCTTTACATGAAGAGAAATAAATATATACAAAAAACAAACAATTTAAATGGTTTAAATTAAATTTTCAACAGATGATTGCAACAATATATTTACAAGGGAAGGTATTAAACATTAAATAACATTAGTAATACATACAAATGGAATAAAATAAGACAAAAGTGAAAAGGTGAGAGTGAGATGCTAATGTCAAAAGATATTAACCCTTTAAAGACTGAACCATTAAATAATTGTCCGAATGAATTAATTTTTCTAATTAACTAATACTTTGCATATATGACCTTTATTTAGTATTGAATTTCATGCTTAGCCTTTGTCTGTACAAATCTATAGGCATCTTTCTGGTGCATGCTGTGCACAGATAACTCACCAGGGAGCAGAAAACATGTATTGTATGATTGTATTTTGTTATTTACGTAATTAATTATTATTTATTTAATTTATTATATTACTGGAATTATTTAAATATTGTTTAATACAGAAGATAATTACTTATTTCTTATTATATATCACACTGATATTGCAGATTTCTCAAAAAATACGATTCACTTGGTTTTCACTTGTGTTACAGACTGAAGCACATTAATTAAGTTTCCATTTCTTGTCAGAAAGTTAGTAAAATTTAAAGCCGTATACGGAAATCATTATAGTTTACAAGCAAAAGTGTGAGGAGGTGATAGATCACAAAAAAGGTTCCTCAAAGATGCAATAAATGCTTTCAAAAATCTGTTCTTTTGAAAGAAAATTGCATGATCTGTATCAGTGTGACGCATTATCATCTTTACAGTGCTGGTTTTGGGTATGTAAAGTTGCGCTTGTCTGTTTACGAAGTTCGGGATAAGGCTCAGCTCTTGTATGTGCGTCTGTGTCCGTCTCTGTGTATGTGTGTGGGCTGAATCTGATCTGCTGTGTGAGGTAGTGAGTTAGAAGGAGAGGTTGTGTGTATCATAAGGAAGCTAAAGAATGTAATGAAGAATCCCTTCTACCTTCTCATGACAGTTGTCAAGTTCTACCAGTGTATGCATATGCGTATGTGTATGTATGTGTGGGTGTGTCTGTGTGTGTGTTTGATCCTTGTGCAAAAATTTAAATTGTATGGGCTTCACCTGGCAAGTGTGTCTTCTACAGCGTCCCTTTAGTTAGGTGAGTTATGTATGAGTTTATACATACACAAGTAAGTGTGTGTGTGTGTGTGTGTGCGTGTGCTAAGGTGTGTGTTGAGGCAGTTTCTCTAGGGAGTTCTTTTTCCATGCTGCCCTGTAAGACTCAGCCTGACTATTTCTGTCTGACAGATGACTGCGTCTCCCTTACACGCACACACACACACATATATGCATACATACACCTATGTGTGTTCTCTAATCTCAGCTGGTAAGTGGCTATTTGAGGGAGACCGCACATAACAGCAATTTCACTTATAGTTTATTCTAGTACAGTTCTCTATTACACTCTTAGCAAAGTGGGTTATAATACAGATCTAGAAAAAGGTTATTTAACTTGCTAGACCCTGTGTGTAAGCCCACACCTCAGTTTTTTACTCTCATAACTTTGTGCTGTCATAATTAACATCAGTTTCATTGGCCCCAAAATAGAGCCATGTGGGGTTACTAAATCATCCACAGCAGTTTCTGCATTAAGATTAATAGCTAAATAATAATAGTTGGACCCAAGGGGATAAAGAACCATATACGAGATGTTTTTCATCATAGAGAAAAAAAAACATTACGATTTAAATGGTTATTTGACTTGATTCAATGTAGAAGTAAAATTTTTTTTACTAAAACATTTTGTGTTTATGTCAGTGTTAAACGTAATGTGGCTTCTGTTGTCTTGTGACCCACTTTGCCTTTATGTTGTGTTGCAAGAAATTCAGTTTGAGAATTTGTTAGAGAATTGGATCTGATTCCTTCTTTTTCCTCCAGTATCAAAGCCTGTCAGTCAGGATATTGGGTATCCTAGTGCTAGAAGATAGCTACTATATTACTGCTTTATGTTATGGCTAACCAGATACCCTAGACCACTATAATGTGCTATTTAATAATAGTTTTACAATATATTATTGTGTTATATCATATAATTTTATATATTTATCTTTATGGCGCTATCATCATGTGCTTCCTTCAGCTGTATGGAGAATACAGGGAGCAGCTGGGTAATTTTGCCAGGAGGGAGGCCACACGTCTGCTTACTGAGAAGCAATCAAAGAAACATGCCACCAGGAGAGGCATCGGCCGGGCACATCATGTCACCTTGGAAACGGGACCCATGACCTCGGGTTTCAGCCACTCCTCTTCAACAAAGACACCCCGCCCTGAATCTAAATGTCAAGGTAAGGGAGGTGGTTTTGTGGGTAGAAAATTATTTCACTATTTTTTTCTGCACAATTCCCAGTCATGGATACTGCCGGAGAAAATTGACACCATAAAGGACACAATCATGCAACCTATTGGCACCATGCCTAATGCCCGGTGTTGGCCAGAGGGGTATAAAGCTCCCAGCATTGAGCTGTGGAGCAGTAGAACTGTGTTCTCTGGAATCATGGTGCTCCATCTATGAGTTGGGGATGAGGTAGTGTGGTGATTATCCAACATCCTGACCTCGCTAATGCTCTTGTCACTGAATACATTCAGATCCTCACAACATTGTTCCAAAATCTAGTAGAAAGCTTTTCCAGGACAGTAGAGGCAGTTATTCCAACAAAAGCATGACCCTTGATAGTGCCCATATTATTTCTTGTTTGCTCTATTGGCTTCTTCACTTCAGCGCAAAACTAAATAAGCATACTTTGGACACCAAACATGTTTTGGTTTATTGGCTGCATTATAGCGTCAAAGTGGTGAGAGTTAGATTTATTGCCTATACATTGGATTTAAGCTCAGTTTTATGATGCTGAAATTCTGCTGTTGCCAGCATTATTTTTCATACTGATGCATTTCTTGTTGGTGGGGGTTTTTGTTATGTAGATTGCCTTGGCCGGGTTCAGAAGTATATAATAACGAAACTCGGGGAGGACTGGCTGTTCCTGGTGTTGCTGGGCCTCACCATGGCTCTGGTCAGCTGGAGTATGGACTACGCTAGTGCTAAAAGCCTGCAAGGTAGGGTGCCAACCTTGATCTCCTAAAATCTTCTCGAGCTGTGTGAAGAAACCTTGCTCACAAAAAAAACTCTGTCTCTCTTTTTCTCAGCGTATAAATGGATGCATGCAGAGCTGAAGGGGAATGTGCCACTTCAGTATCTGGCCTGGGTCACCTATCCCATAATACTCATTGTATTCTCCTCCCTCTTCTGCCACTTGGTTGCCCCACAAGCTATAGGTGTGTACAACGTATCCCCTCTCTCTTTCTCTATTCCAAATGAAAGCAAGCACCTCAATTCTTCAACTTTCCTCATAGCAACATCCTCTATATCTCTAAAACACATCACTTAATACTCAGTTTCTCTTCCTTTTCCTCTTTTTTCTTTGCCTCTTCCCTTTTTTGGACTCTTTGGGACACATTCTACATTTCTTGCATTTATTTTTCTAACTATCTATTTAGATCTATTTATGCCATTTGTGTGCATTAATATAACAAAAAGAAGAGAGTGAAAGAGTAGTAGAGATAGTAGAGATAAAGAGAGAGTGGCCAAGATCCACAATAATGATAATTATTATTATTATTGTTGTTAATAATAAATTGTTGTTAATAAATGTTAGTGAACAGGCTCTTAGTGTTAAGATTATCTTAACTGGTAGAGAGAGTGTTTGGTGTGATGCTCATTCAATCATTCAAGAATCTTCTTTGTACTAAGATGCTTTCGGGGAAACCCAGTCCTGATTGGCTATCACTCACTTCACTGTTCTGTGGCTGCTTTCATTAATGCTTATCTAAAATTGTTGAATAGTCTTTTTCAGTACTCTTTTTATTTTGCCCTTGTCATTTCCCCAGCGCCAGCCTAAAGAGAGAGTGAACACTGGACAAGATTTTTCACATACATGCTAACCCACTCCAATGTGCTGTGCTTTCTAGCACTGTTTAACCTTTAGCAGTCGTTGTGGTTAGACAGATAGTTTAGTATGTATTGAGAGATGAACTGCAGGTTGGTGCTGTCTTAGTTAGCACTGTTTAGCAATTAGTCAGTTAGATGCTGCTGCCAAGTTTTCCTCCATTGTCGCTGCTTTATAATGCCCTGCCTCCACACACTTTTCTTATCCACACCCCTTAACATGCATTTTTCAAATATGCAGACAGGCCGGGAGAACAGCAGATTATTTGCTTAAGTGAGGGGGATAAAGGTACATAGTGGCAACAACAGCAGAACATGCCCCGAAATCATTGCAATCTGACTGATGCAATTCTCTTTTCAAGCATGAAAAAAACTGGCAGACAAAGCAATGCAACTTTTAAACAATTAAATATTTCATTTGTAATTAAAAATTAAACTATAAAATTTGCTTTGCTGAGCTCATACTGGGATTTGTTCAACAAAGTACTTCACCACAGGCAACAAATATAGCAACAACAAGACATACCTTACAAACATTGTAAGTCAAAGCTTATAGCCAGACTAAGCAAGTAGATAAGCTATAAACTGTATTTAGGTTATATTTAGAATTCTCAAAAAAAAAAAAAAAAAAGACTTGCATGACAAAGTCTGCAGGTGACTCAAGTCAAGTGGCTTTTATTGTCGTTTCAGCTCTGTACAAATACAGAATGGTAGGTTAAAGATGGGATATAAAAGCTGGCACTGGATCCCTAATCATTGGCACAATTATTGTGAGATCGCTAGTTCGATCCCCAGTGATGCCATAGCCATCCGTAGCTGGGAGTCCCAGAAAGCAAAATTGGCCTAGCTCTCTCTGGGAGAGTAGAATGGTTGTCCCTCTCCCAGCATTTCTCTGTGCAGTGCTAGCCAGTGCAGACATCTGTTAGCTGATGTTAAAGGACTTGCGTTCTCTTCCAAGTGTTATGAACTTCATCTCCAGTGGCCTCTGTCAAGGGGTGGATGTATTAGGCAGCAAGAGAATATTCAGTCCTTAAAGATGATGCGTTAAAAGCATAAGTACTTTGACAAGAGCCACATTGTGTGAAGGCTAGACAACTGGATCAAAACATCTCCAAAACACTCGGCAGTTCTTGTGTGGTGTTTCCAGTGTACAGTGGTCATTACCTACCAAAAGTGCTCCAAGGCAGGACAACCGACGACAGGAGGATCATAGGCACTTAAGGCTATTGCTGCTCATGGAGGCCTCACCTCGCAGCTTACAGGACTTAAAGGATCTGCTGCTAAGGTCTTGGTGCCAGATACCACAGAATGCCTTCAGAGGTTTTGTGACATCCATGCCTTGAATAGTCAGATCTGATGTGGTGACACAAAGAAGGCACACTCAGTATTAAGCAGGTGGTATTATTATGGCAGTTCATGTATTTTCTCTGTTCACGTTTCTTTTTCTTCCGTTTTCCTCCTTAATAAACTCTCCTTTAGGTTCTGGTATCCCAGAGCTCAAGACCATTCTGCGAGGGGTGGTGTTGAAGGAGTATTTGACTCTGAAAGCTTTTGTGGCTAAAGTCATCGGCCTGACCGCTAGCCTGGGCAGTGGAATGCCTCTGGGAAAGGAGGTAGTAGTCCTCTCCCCTTCTAATGACCATTTCCCTAACTCTGCCTTTCTGTCTTTCTCTCTGTGTTATAGTGTCTTTGTAAATATATCTACATTAGTATGAAACTGTAGGACCCATTTCTGTGTTGTGACCATTATTAAATAATAAAATTTGATCCAAGATCATATCTATGTGGGGAGCATAACACAGGTGTAACAATGGACTGCTGGCTGATTTTACAGATGTGACTCACAGCAAAACGTGAATGTGATGCTAGGAATGGTGTACATTTTTTTATGTCGGTGATCTCACATTTCACTACAAACTGAAACAGAAGGCGAATGCACACTACTTCAGAGAAAAAACAGGTTCCGTCAATGTCAACACTTGACCTCACTTGCTTTTTAGTATCAACATAACAAGATTACTATCTGGTGAGGCTACAAAGCATCCACATGTGGAGAGTCAGATATGTCACATGAGGATGTTTGGCAGTTCATCTGTAATTAGATCCTGCTGTTTCTTGTCATGTTTCTTCTATTGCTGCTCGTGGGACATTATGCCCTGTCTCCGCGCACTTTTCTAATACACGTCCCCTAACATGCGTTTTTTTAAATATGCTGACAGGCTGGAAGAACAGCAGATTATTTGTTAACTCAAGTGGTTTGTTAAAGAAGCCCTCTAGAGGGATAAAACACAGTGTCACCATTAACAGCATTGCAATTTGACTGATGCAGTTCTCTTTTCAAGCATTATAAAAAAGATGAAGCTGATTATAATCTACAGCAATAAAATAATAATAATTAATAAGGCAAAGCTTATAGCAAGAGAAAGTAGATAGATATTCACAGATTGTACACAGATGGCAAATCTTTGCCATTTAAATGTGAAATCTTTACATTTAATATTGATATTACATTTTTAATATTTACATACGTTAAATATTAAAACAGTTAGATCATTTTAATCCTTTATTTACCTAGTTTTATGTTTGAATTGCTGTATATATATATATTTTTTTCTCTTTAATTCTCAGGGCCCTTTCGTCCACATAGCAAGCATCTGCGCTGCTGTACTGAGCAGAGTCTTGTCCATCTTCACTGGGGTGTATGAGGTAAAACTGCCACCAGCTCGTCAGCAGCAGTGTGTGCTTATGGTTTGAGGCTGGGCTGTCCTGGCATGAGCCTGTTATATCAGCATGTTCATGCTGGCTCACAGAAAACTTGTAGCTCTTACTGCTGATCTAGGATCAGACTGAACCTTCATTACTGCACTGGGTTTAGATCAGTAGTTAACAGCTATCATAATAGTGTACTTACTGTGCTGTAACGCTATGTAATGATGTCTGATAACCTATCTTTCTTCTGTCTGTCTAATGTTCTTTTTAGCACACAGGCTGTCATTTTATTCCTTATCGATTTGTTTCTGTCTCTCTTTCCTTGTCTTTCTGTCTCCATCCTTGTCAACCTGTCTCTTTTTGTACTGTTTCTCACATTTTCTCTGTTCATTCTTGTCTTGTTTTTGTCTACCTGTAATAATAGGATTGTCTGGCATGAGTATTACCTGTCTCCTTTCCCTTGATTGTGTGTATGTATATGTGTGTGTGTCTCTGCGCTTTTTCTTAACCCTGCCCAGAGTGGTGTCCACGTTCAGGAACTGCTGGTGTGTGCGTGTGCGGTGGGAGTGGGCACCTGTTTCGCAGCCCCTGTAGGAGGCAAGTAACGTCTGTTTTAGTCAGCATACGCTGCATCATATGTACAGTGTGTTTATACTCTCTCTCTATAGAGGAGAAAGAGACAGAGTAGTGTGGCTGAATGTTTCCCCGTACTTCCCTCCCCCTCACTCTGCTATGCTTTTGGGTTTGAATCTCAGGTCCCAGGTAATGTTAGGTGTCCCTAATATCAATGTTTCCATAGGATTTAGATTGGGGGTGGGGAGTGGGAGTATATTTCACAATGCAGGATTTCTCATTTTATCAGATGAAGAGGAAAAGGAAAAGAGGCCAGGGTCCTTTCTACTATACAATCCTTACATTTGGCTAAAATGTGGGCTCATGGAATTTGATTAATTGGATTTTTTTTTGGTTTTCATTTTTTATTTTAGATATACTTATATGTGGAACAAAACCAGATCATATACTAGAAAAGTCAGCAACTAATTAGGGCCCTCCTATTCTGTCCGGAATCACTGGAATGCCTGGTTTAACTGACGCTCTTATTCAAAGCGACTTAGAAGGTTACTCATATTACAAAGGTGGGCCAATGTAGTGTTAGGAGTCTTCATTGAGGACTCCTATTGGTGTAGCACAGAACAGTTACCCAGACCAGGAATCGAACCCTGGTCTCCCACCCATGGTGTGATAGCTTACTGGCAGGTAGTGATCTGTTGCGCCATACCGACCAGCACATCAACCAGCATGTACATCATTGACTGGAAAAAAGCCTACACTATATGGACAAAAGTATTCTGATACCTTCTCATTCATTGTGCCTTCTGAGTTTATCCTGGTTGCCAAAATACTGGTGTGAAAGGTAAAAACCTAATCATTCAAACATACATAAGTACATACAAATCATTTATCAGCCATGCTTACCAATATGGGTGACATTTGTCTGATGTTACAGAATTAGCAGTTAGTGTTCTCCTAACATGTGAAGTTGTCAAATGATGCTGCTTTACCGACAATTTGAAGAAATGCTCCACCACCCCACCTCATTCTGAACTCTCCAGCTCACCCCAGAGAAACTGGGTGGAGCACCGTCATTAAAGAGAACACAGTTCCACCGCTCCATCGCTCAGTGCTTTATACACCTATTGCCCATGCCTGACTTTAGACATGGTGCCAATAGGTTTATGTTTATCTGCTCCAGAGAGTCATATTCTGTTGACAGTACTTCTCTACAGGGACTAGACAAGCTGTGTGTGCATTTGCATGTATGTCAGAAATGGGTGCAACTTAAAGTAGCTGGATATATTCATTGGAAGGGGTGTCTACAAACATTTGGACATATAGTGTAGCTTCTTGTCCGAATTGTTTGGATTTTGGTCGTCCGCAGTATTTGTTTTCTCTCTTGGAGCAGCCACACGGTGCAGATGATCTTCTCTGATTTAATTGCCAGTTAGGAAAACTCCTCCTGACAAATAAAGGATAGTCCTATTTTTACTGAGAAATCCTGCCTTGTGAATCAATCCCCCAGCACATTACCATACATTACTATATAACTATACTATATAACTCAGTGGGAACGTGGTTATTACGGACATCTAATGGAAAGTTGGGCGGAGGTGTGCTGTGTAAACGCTGTGGTGTGCAGAGCTACAAGGGTCTTGGTGTTGGGTTTTGCTGTCATGCTTTTTGCTCTCCGGTATCATTTAATGACTTCACCCGTTTGTTTCCCCACTGTTCCTCTCTTCCTTCATTCCCTTTGTGCTCTTCTTTCACCCCAACTCTCTCTCTCTCTTTCTCCCTCTCTCTCCGTTTTCTTCTTTCTCTTTTATCTTGACTCCCACCCACACAATGGCCTCACTCTGTCATTCCCAATCCTCATGCATCCCTTAATCTCTGTGCCCTCTTTCCCATCGCTCCTCTCTATTACTCAACTCCTCCCTCACCTCTTTTCTCTGTAACACCCCCCTCCATCTCTCTCTCTCTCTCTCTCTTTCTCTCTCTCTGTCTCTCTCGCTCTCTCTCTCAGTAGAACCCCTATGGTTACACTGATATTCTGACAGTGGGGTGTGCTGTAGGGGTCGGCTGCTGTTTCGGCACTCCTCTTGGAGGTAAAACACCCGTTTCCCTCCCTCTGTGTTTTTTTCCCCTGTCCTCTCTCACTGTATAAAGCAAATCCTTTCCCCCAGTCATTCCCCATTTGAGTTGTTCCATAATCAAGTCACAGACAAAGTGTGTGCTATAGGCTAAATCCAAATGAAAATATATTCAGTAGCCATCATTACATGAGTCATTGAGATTTACAGTAGTTTTTATTGTTGCCTAACAAAGCAGCTTATCGCTCTCCCTCTCTCTCTCTTTCTACCTCGCTTTCTCATTTCTTTCTTTCTTTTCCTGTTCTCTCTCCCCTCTCCCTCCTTCTGTTGTCTTTTTCTTGACCTCGCTTTCTTCTCTTTCAATTCCCTCCTATTTCGTTCGCACTTTCTCGCTCTCCCATTTTTCTCTCCCCCCTTTCTGTCTTCTGTTTTTGTATTTCTCTCCCGCTTTCTCTTTTCCCTTTGTCTTCTCTCTCTCTCTCTCTCTCTCTCTCTCCCCCTTCTATCTTCTATCTGCTGTTTTTCTATTTCTCTCTCTTTATCTCTCTCTCCTCTCCCTCTCTCTATTTTTACATCACCTTCTTCTTTCTCTTTCTCTCTTTCTCTCTCACTACTCTCTTCTTCTTCCTATCTCATATTTTTCTACTCCATCTCTCTCTCTCTTTCCATTTCCCTCTTCCTTTCCCCCATTCTTCCTCTCTCCCCTTTCTCTCCCTATTTTCTATTTCTCCATCTACCTAACTTTCTCCTCTTTCATTTTCCTCCTATAATCTATCTCTCTCTCCTCCCCTTTCTTTCACCCCTCTCTCTCTCTTGTTTTTATATTTCTCCCCCTTTTTTCTGTCTCTCTCTAATTTTACATCACTCTATCTCTATCTCTCTCTCTCTTTCACTCTCACTTTCTATCTTCTATTTTTCTGTCTCTCTCTCTCTCTCTTTTTCTGCACTGCTATGTTTTGCATATCTACTTTATCTCCTTTTGCTGTTCTCTTTTTTATCTCACGTGCTCACCTCTCACCTTCTGTTATTTCTGTTATTCTTCTGTACATCATTCTTCTTTTATTAACTGCATCTGTATTGCTCACAACGCTGCCCACACCACAACCACCTCTGCAACTCTCTCTCTCTCTCTCTTTCATTCTTCGACTCTCTCTACCTCTCCCCTGCAGGCGTGCTGTTCAGTATTGAGGTCACGTCCACATATTTTGCCGTGAGGAATTACTGGAGAGGATACTTTGCTGCCACCTTCAGTGCCTTTATATTCAGAGTGCTCTCTGTGTGGAACAAAGACTCTGGTTGGACACCCACACCCCCCCCCCCCCCCCACACACACACACCCCAAACAGTTTTAATAGGGCAATATAAATGCATGCCCCATGCACATACTAATCTCATTGTATGTGCATTATTCACACTTCAGTGATGGGCTGAGTATTGACTATTGCATTGATGGTGAGATTCTCTCTTTTCACTTTTCCCACAGTCACTATTACAGCTCTGTTCCGCACAAACTTTCGCATGGACTTTCCCTTTGACCTGCAGGAGCTGCCAGCATTTGCAGTCATTGGGTGCGTACACATCCTACATGTCCTACACATCCTACATGTCCTACATGCCCCATGCAGAAATGCTCAGTTGAAGTTATACAGAGAATGTGTTTATCGGGTTTAGGAGCTGCAGGGGTTTTGTTGTCAGAGAGGAAGAATATGTTGGTAAAATCTCTCTGAACAACCCTGTATTTCTCTTTCACACAGGATCTCATGTGGATTCCTGGGAGCTTTCTTCGTCTATCTGAACAGACAAGTTGTTTTGCTGATGAGACGGCCGACAGCACTGACCCGTTTCCTCACAAAACAGTGAGACCATCTCTTACATACAGGCATACAGTTCTCTTTTCTAAATGATGGATCCAACTTCATTTAGAAATCTGTCTCATCTTAATTGCTTCATTTTAAATCCATTGTGTTGGTGTACAGAAGCAAAATTACAAAAACAATATCACTGTCCAAATACTAATGGACCTGAGTGTGAATCAGGTGAGCTGCTGGTGGAACTGAACAAATGAAAACATCACATTCTGAGAACTGCATTTATGTTTACTTGTATTTTTCTAATATAGTATAGTGTTTTACATCCTTAACACTCAAACAGTGTAACTGTCTATAACATTTATGTGGTACTAATCACAGTGCTGCACCATTATTGCAGTGTGTTTATTTATTTATTTATTTATGTGTTTATTTTAGCCGGTTAATCTACCCTGGCGTGGTAACGCTGATTATTTCCACCTTCACGTTTCCCCCTGGCTTTGGCCAGTTCATGGCTGGTGAGGTACTGTGCTCCATTCTTTGTCCATGCATTTATTATAATTTCACCAACAAATGTTTTGCCTTCACAAATCACAAAAATTACACTAAAATTGATTATGTAAAGTTTAGGCTTATATGACCCAAAATAAAGTTGATAAAAATAGATTTTTCTCCTCTTTTTAGCTGATGCCAAGAGAGTGTATCAACTCTTTGTTTGATAATTTCACCTGGACAAAGATTTGGGGCTCCACTCCACCCCCTGGCCTGGGACGCTCCACTGTTTGGCTCCATCCACAAGTCAGCGTCTTCATCATCCTTATCCTGTTTTTCATCATGAAGGTACACACTTGTGCACATTTCACATCCAAAAAAAAGACATCTCCCCTTCGTATGGGGAAGCAGGGACAAGATCTTTTACTGTGACCCTGCAGCTGTAGGGCAGATGAATTTAACATGTAAACATATTTGCCAATATGTCACAACTGTAAGCACATTGTAGAACTTTTACTAGTTTACTTGGAAGTAAAATTTATTCTGTTTGTCAGAGAAGTGCTTAAAACACACACTTAAAGCTTTACGAGGGTTGCTGTCTAATTGACTTACACGTTGGTTCACATTCTTGCTAATCACTGTGTCAGAATGCTAAAGCACACCATGTATTATTCCCTCTGTTTTCCTGTCTCTGTATTTCTCTGTGACTCAGTTTTGGATGTCTGCAGTATCTACGACGATGCCTATTCCCTCCGGTGCTTTCATGCCTGTCTTTATCCTGGGTTTGTGAGTTTTGATATGATCAACCAGCTTCAAATAAGTTCTTACTTATTTCTTAGTTTTTACAACCGTGGTCACCAAACCTCCTCCTGGGGACCTACCTTCCTGCATGTTTTACTCCAACTCAAAGCAAACACACCTCATTCAGGCAATTGAGGACTTCTAAAGGCAGTAATTATTTAGAGGTACGGCGGATTAGGATTGGATCTGGGATTCGTGGGAAGGTAGCTCTCCAGCAGCAGGGTTGGAGTGTTACAGAATCAGGAAGGTTACAGAATCATGCAGTTACAGTAGTTTAATGTCCCTAACCTAACCTGCTGTTTGCAGAAGCAGAGACATTATAAATGAGGAAACCAGCCATTGTTTGAAATACAAATGTAAGTCCTCGTAAAGCTTAACATGGCGTCTATTTACAGATAATTTCTACTAAATTCCCTCAATTTCTACTAAAGTTTGAGGCATTGCCATAAGGAATTGATTTGCAGTAACAAGATTGTTAGTGTGGTCAGCTTCCCAACTCATTCCAGAAGTACTGGATGGAGCAACATCATTCTAAAGAACACTTTAGGGAGGCATCATACCCCACTAGCTCACACATGGCATTAGTGATGGTGCCAATGGGTGCAACCTTAAGTAGCTTTTGAACATATAGTCTAGAAATAGGCGACGCAATAAGCAAACTGTTTGGAGATCCCAGTAATAACAGGGATAAGGGATCACAACTGTGAGGAAATGGAGGCTGCATCATGCTTTCCAGGCACTATTCCTTAACAAACAGCATCCCAACCGTGAAGTATCAGGTGGCAGCATCATGTTGTGGGAATGCTTTTCCTCAGTGGTGACTGGGCACCTTGGTACAAAATACTGGGAGATACTACCAGACAACTTAAAGCTGGTTCTACAACTTAAAGCTATTTCAACAACAAAAGCTGGTTCTACCAAGTACTAGTCTGAAGTGGTTTAAGACTTATGCGAGCATCATTTTTCAGTTTTAAGTTTATAAACAAAAAAACCTGAATGGAATCTAATCTAGTCTATGTATGTTCAAATGCCACAACTCTGCTGTAGGAGCTGCATTCGGCCGGCTGGTGGGAGAGATCATGGCCACTCTTTTCCCCAATGGAATTCTTTTTGATGGCATCGTTTACCGAATCCTTCCTGGAGGCTACGCTGTTATCGGTCAGCAAGCACATCTGTCTAGCATCATCTCATCACCTCACTGCATGCGTTACAACCTGTCAGTGTGTCTGTATGAGTTATCAGAGTTATTCCATCTTGCAGGCTTTGTGTGTTTTTGTGTGTGTTTGTATGTGTGCACACATGTACTCACACACATATGTACACATATTTGTGTGTGTAGGTGCAGCAGCCATGACTGGTGCGGTCACACACACAGTGTCCACTGCGGTGATTTGTTTTGAGCTGACTGGTCAGATCTCTCACATCTTGCCCATGATGGTGGCGGTGATCCTAGCTAACATGGTGGCACAGGGTCTGCAGCCTTCTCTATATGACTCCATCATTCAGGTCAAAAAGCTCCCCTACCTGCCTGAGCTCGGCTTCGGACACATCAGGTAACACATCTGTGACTGCATTTTATACTTGCCGATTAGCACCAAGTTGAGCCCACCATGCTCTGACCACCAATGTGGTATTTTATTGCTACTTTTGTGAGGTTGGCATTACTGAACACTAGCGAAACATCTTTTTCAACCTGATTAGAACATCTAGTGCTGATTTGTTTTATTTGTTGAAATAACTACATTTTTTGCAGTTTCATTTTAATGATTTAAATGAAAGTAATAAGTAGGTGTCTGTCTATGAAATATGATGAATAGTGAGAAGCTATAGCCAGTGACCTTGTTGCTCTATTTAAGTGATAATTTGTCATAAAGAGATTTAGTAAAAGGCATTAGACTGCTGACACAATACCTGAAAAAAATGAGCCTAAATGGTTTCTCAGCCACTTGTGGCCAACCTTCAATAATCATTACAAAACTAGGTACTATTGGCTTCCTAGAATTATGTACATTTCTGTGATTTTCTGTTTATTCATCACTTGCTGGAGTGAGCAAATAAAATCTTGCTTTCTCCTACATCAAAAGTAAAAAGCAACAGCTACTGGGAAGGACACGCTGAATTTCCTGCTCCAGCCCCCATAGACGATTATAGCACCTATGAAGACTATTCTATTAAACACATGTTGTTACCTGGGGGATAACCCTGTGTTTTATGCTCCAGTTTTATTTCCCAGAACTTCTCAACATACAAGATGTGTTTCAGAAGATTCACACATTTGATGGGCTCATGAAATGATTTAAAAGGTGTATCACATTGGATAAAAGAAATCTACTCAACATCTTGGTTAAATTCTGTAGATTACCTACACATTAAAC
Organism: Salminus brasiliensis; assembly: GCF_030463535.1. NCBI lineage: Eukaryota > Metazoa > Chordata > Actinopteri > Characiformes > Bryconidae > Salminus > Salminus brasiliensis. The sequence goes on along the minus strand of NC_132882.1, from coordinate 15,577,684 downwards.
ATTTAAGCCTGAAATGTGTTCACCATGAGCTTAAATATAAAGGTAGGAAAATGCTCTCAAGAAAGTTTGAGGCTCCAATGGTTAAAATCATTCTGTAAAATCTTTTGTAAATGTTGTTTGTCATTAGATTAGGACGGACAGTGGTGATTAACCTGAAATGGTACGTAGTCTAATGACCTCAAATTTGGCACATCAGTTGGAGCTGCAGGTTTGACAGGAGGAGTGGCTGTAAGAAAGTCCTTGCAAAAAATTGGGGGCGTTCTAAAAGTTTGGACCGGTAGTGTTGGACCTCTGTTGCTTCTTGTCAGGGAAAATATAAAGAAGCTGGGAAATCCATAACAGCTGGCTCATTATTTTGTATTATTAGTGTTGTGTTCAATGGTTTACTATAATTTCCCTTCATTTTTTTGTATTTTATCTTAACTTAATTCTGATTCTGATTTGATGAACAACATAGAGCACTTGGTGTCAGACAGAGTTTTGAATCTTGGCACAGTCTCTGAGACTGATTGCCCTGAGGGACCAGAAAACCCTGACATAACTGTTAATGATCAGTCGTTGTATGGAAGTCTATTATTAGTGTTAAAACAGCTTAAGGTGGTGAACTTTCTGCTTATTCTATGAATCCACCATTCATCTACACAAACCAACACCCAGGATTAGGATAACAGTGTGACCTTGCACACACATACAAATTGGAGTGTTTTGTCCAAAACTGTGTACTGCAGTTTCTTATTAGATTGAATGGGAGTTTTGTACTGGAAACTTGTCCAGCCTTGCAAGGTAGGACAAAGAGCACAGTTGTAGATTGAGAATAGATAGGTCAGCTATTCAAATAAATAACAAAAAATACAGTAATTGCATTGTATTTCCTTACCCTTCTGCCATTTGACCTCTTGTAGTAAATATAATATCTTTGTGGAGGACATCATGGTGAGGAAGGTGAAGTTCCTGTCTCCTCAGTCCACATACCGGGAACTTGTTCACCTTTTGGAGTCCACCACCCTAAAAACTCTCCCGCTAGTTGATTCTAAAGGTACGTATGTATGTGGTGAACATTAGAACATATACTGATGTATTGGAAGTAAGGACCAGGGCTGGGGGTAAGAGCTGCTTCAGTGCTTGGTGAAATTTCATGCAGACTCAAAAAAATCAGGTCATTCTTGAAAAGCACAGAACCAGAATGTTGCTGAACAGGTAAGAGCAGGCAGCACAAGTCAAACTCTCATTAAAGAAAAACCTGTCCACAAGTAGCTGAAGGTATTCAGACCATACTTCTTTCTACGCAAGTCCTCAAGGGACTATGCATTGCTAATGTTAAAAAAGTGTATTTTCGTGTGATTGCAACATGTGTGTGTGTATATATATATATATATATATATATATATATATATATATATATATATATATACTGTATATTGCCGCTGCCATGCAAAAACCTTCTATCTCGAAAAGGCCAACTTTTCATTAGCTTTTGCTTGAAGTCAATATATATATGGGTATGTAGGTCAATTGTGTTTTTGTCTTCAGAGTCAATGATCTTATTGGGCTCTATTGAGAGGTGTGAACTCCAAGCTGCATGTGATTGGTGGCTGTCGGCAGAGAGACGGGTTTATGACCAAGGTCAGGCTATGCCCAGCTCAGGGCCCAAAGTCAGCTGTGAGTCCTTCACATTTGTAGATGAAGAAGAAAAAGAAGACAACAGAGAAAAGGTGAGGCCAAAATGGGTTCATAGAGCAGCTGTCATAAAAAAAAACTTTTACCTCTGAAATGCTAACCCAAATATACTCTATATAGATTATATTTTAAGGTTATTGCTATTACACAAGTAACATGAGGATTTTGATGATGATAATGATGATGATGACCGTGGTGACAGCAAGCTTTTCTTGACTTTTATTTACTCTGATTCATGATTTGCAGAGCAACACAGTCTCCGAGGAGCAAAATGGCCCATTGACATTTTCTAAATCTGAAGAGGACTCCACCAATCACAAAGCATCTGGTGGGTGTGACTCACATGTTTCTAGTATTGCTCTTTTACAGTAGAACAGAAGTACTGTATTTATTATAAAAAACGGAAAGACATCACTTACCTTTAAGATAACAGGGTTATCCAACTAAGTAGTATTTACTTCAAATGCCCTGCAGGCCCTTTCTTATTTTTATTGTATTTCTTGAGCCTTCACAAATCAGACTTGTCTGACTGATATCTGGTAATGTATATTATTTCTACATGTTTAAGTTTTTGTCTGCAGGAAACCAATACATCCAATACATATTGGTAATATCTTTCACATGATCAGACAAAGGAATCTCATAAATATTCACAGGTACCCTAAAGTCAGTGAGGAGCACCCTTCATCGCTTCTTCTCCACATCATCCCCTTCAGAGCAGGCCGAGCAACAGGTGTGTACCACACAAACAGATAAAGGGTTAATAAGGGAAGAAAGACTGTGTCAGCAAAACGACAGAACATTGGCCTACATATACAGAGCTCTGTCCCAGTCCTTTTAGAAGATGGAGGCGTCTGAGATGCCTGACAAGAACTGATGCATTATGTTCTCTTAAACAGCAGTGCTGTCAAATGGTGGCCTTATGTTTTGGGATAAGCCTCTTTTTTTCTCTCAGACTATTTTTGTTTCCTTCATACAATGGCGGTCATTCCCATGGCACTTTGTAGCACACTCTGTAACACTAGGCGGAGACAAATCCCCCCATTTTCTATGCTGCATATTCAGCAGAGCTCAGCCATATTTTGGCGTTAGCAGAGTTTCTAGGCCATTGGAGCACATTTTTACTGAGTAAGCAGTTCACTCCAGCAGATGGCATCAGGCACTCTGTATGGAATAATTATAGCTTTAAAAAAGCAGAATGAAAAATTGAAGTGCTTATTTTTACAGTGAATTATGAAGCAGCCCTACAATGTCTGTGCTCTCTCTCTCTCTCTCTCGCTCTCTCTCTCGCTCTGTAAACTTAACATATTTTTTCTCTCTCCCTTCTCCGTAGGAGCCCTTGCCCCCTCCTATAACAGAGAGCATGAGTACAGAAGAGGTGAAAGGAGTTTAACTTCAGTTAAAACACTTTTAATAGAGGCTGACAGTTTGCAGTATATTTCTGTATATTTCAGTCAGTCACTGATTGTGACTAACCCTAACCACTGATGGCAGTTCTGTTTGGCCTGTGCAGATCAAAGCTTGGGAGGAGGCTGAGTTGGATAAGCCAATTGACATTGATCAGATTCGGATCGATCCTTCCCCGTTTCAGCTGGTGGAAAGAACATCGCTGCATAAGGTATCTGCATATACAGGCCTTTTTAATGTTCACACACAAAGCTAATAGTTTAGGTTACTCAGAGTTGGTTAATTACTGCCTTGCTGTCTATCGGTTGTTTACACAGCTTTAGAATAGCTCTGCAGATAAGAGATGCATTTGATTTCATTTCATGATTTCAAAGCACCAAAAATGTATTTCGTATTTTAGGTTGTTTTCTTATGTATAAATAGTAAGTATGTGAGTTTGGTTGGGGTTTAGAAGCATTTTTACAACCCTGTTATTTTACCTTAGAATGCAACATGATGACCTTTCTTTCTTTATGAAGGTGTGAAGGATATACTCTGTTTTACATCACTGTGACACCTCACAGCCACATATTAGTGCCCAGCCTAGCTTAGCTAGACTTAGCATAGAGAGTTTCTCATAGCTTAGAACTGTAAACATATCGCTGAATCTTACCATATAGCTGTCCCCTCTGGGTCCTCTCGGTGTCCAGTCAGTACACTGTGCGAGCTAACAAGCTAAAGAGATTGTAGCCATTTTCCCATTCACTGTTCTGTCTAACGATAACCTTTGGTCAGCCATTCCATCTTCTCGGGTCTGCATAGCATTAGCAGTTAGCATCCGGCCATCCATTCTCCTCTCTCCGGTCCACCTAGCGCTAGTGCTTAGCCTCCCCTCATCCATTCTCCCTTCTCCGGTCTGCCTACTGTTAGCCTCTGGGTAGCCATTCTCATGTTTTCAGTGAAGCTAGCGTAGCTCACGGTTAGTGGTTCTTTCTTCTCTGCCCTAGCGTTAGCTTTTAGCATTTCCAGTCTCACTTCGCTTTCATTAGTGCGCTGGGTGTATGTAAATTTTTTGGGGGTAAATAAAACTATTAGTTTTGAAATTGGCCCGTTTTACAGTTACAGTTCCAAAATAGGTTTTACTTTCAATGGCACTTTTTAAAAATGCCAACTGCTCTTAATACAACATGAACATTATGATAAATATACCACTAGAAATATACCCCAAATTACATAAACTCCCCTTGTTTGCATTTAAAGTTAAGTTCTTTTTGAATGAGGATTTTAGAGATGATAGTTTTGCTGCTATTATGTTAATACTTGTGTTGTTGTACCCTTAGGACATGCCCATTGCATGTTTTCCTCTCTCTTTCAGACGCATACTCTTTTCTCTCTGTTGGGTCTTAGTCATGCATATGTCACCAGCATAGGTAAACTGGTGGGGGTTGTGGCCCTTAAAGAGGTGAGTGTCTATCATGTCTTTCATATTATATCCGAGCTTGTACAATTACATCTGATTAAGTGTGTTGCTTGTACTCGATTGGTTTATAGATTGTGTGGGTTTGTGTGTATTTACAGTATATTTTCTGAATGTTTGCTTTTGCAAGTATGTAGGTACCCTTTAGCGTTTCTCTCTCTCTCTCTCTTAGCTTCAGAAGGCAATTGAGGGTTCGACTCGCAGCGGTGTGCGACTGCGCCCCCCTCTGGCCAGTTTCCGGGATGCCAGCCGCAAAGCCAAAAAGCCCCCCCCCTCGCCCTCTGCCCCCTCTTCACCCACCCGAGATAGAGAGATGTGGAGCGATGGAGGTAACAGTCAAGCAAAAGATGATACAGGGGCCAAAGAAACAGAGTGTATAGTCATGGTTGACAACAGCAAAGGTGCAGGCAGTGCCCCTCAAGGCCAGCCACCCTCGCCTTCCACCCCCTCCTCTCCTTCCATCCCTCTTTCATCCCTCCATTCTCTGCCCGAACGAGAGTCGAGTGGAGAGAGAGAAAGCAATGACGAGCCTGTTTAAGACTGCTGTTTTTATTTTCCACAAACTCGACCCTCAGAGAGAGGCACAGTGCATTCTGGGATGGTGAGTTTGGTCTGAGCTGAGGTTAGGCTGCAGATGTGCTAGAAAAAGGTGTACCATCTGTCATTTTTCTGGGATTTTCTACACAGAGCTCTCACCATCATGGCTACATTTCTCCACACCTGTGGCCCCAGGATGCTGAGTATTGTGTCTCAACCTACTCTCAATCTGTTGGCAACGCCTGCACTGCTCTTTAGCAGTTATTGAGAAGCAGGTCCTGAACTGCAGATCTAATCACCAGGCTTAACCATTATCAGGCTTAACCAAGGCTTAATCATTACCAGAATGATTCGCTAATTGTTTTTTCTTAATAAGATATAGCATTTATGTCTCTTACAACATTGTTTGCTTATGGTTGAGACTAATTGATTGTTATGGAATAATTACTGATGTCATTTTTTGTAAACAAGTCTTTTACTTTACAGGCCTGCAGGCATTTCACATTCATAAAAACAAAATTCCACAATACAGCATTAAATCTTCTTTGTTTATTTGTTTGTTCTTCATTATTGTCATCTGGGGAGGGGTGTAGGACAGGAGAAGGATTTTTTCTATGGCTGGGTAGGGGGTTTTGTTTCGTGCAGGAAAAAAGAAGAGAGAGAAAGATAAAAAGAGAGGGAGAGAGAGAGGTTAAAGCACATTGGAAGAACCATGTCATTAGACCCTTCAGACAAGCATGCATAGATATAGGCATCACAGATCAAATTCCCACTTATGGATATTGTAATCAGTCCATTTCCAAATGTATTCACTCCTGTCTATAGAGCACATATTTGGATCACATCTATACAAATGTCTGAACCTTTACATAGTTTTTGAAACAAATTTATGGATGATAATGACTTTTTGTTTTGATTCTTCCATCAAAAGGAGACGACACAGGGTTAGAGAGACAGCGGCTGAGAAATGGACAGAGAGAAGGCGAGAGAGACAGAGAGACAGAGAAAGAGAGAAAGGTAGAACAACCAGGTTTACAGAGTCATGCCAACATTGTATTGAAAGATGGCAGTTGAATTATCATACAAAAAAAAATATTTGCAATCAATTCAACAATCTGTAAACACAAATAGTAATATCCAAGGAAATACATTTGGCTTCTCATTATTTATTTATTCATTCATAATTCTTATCTTACATAAAAGCAATAAAGTACCTAACCAGAAATGACATCTCTCTTCTGCTTATCAGGACATGGCCTGTCGTGTTTGGTAGATTGGTTTAATTAGCTCTTGATGGCATGTAGGAAACATTTGACTCCTCACATTCTGTTTTCTTCGAGATGACATGCCATGATCTGTGATGGACCGATGACTGATAGGATCAGCATTTAGCTCATATGCTTTAGAGGCTGAACTGAATGAGCTGAATTGGAATTGATGAGAGGCTTATATCTGTACAAAGGAAGCATACAATTAGTCCCTTGTCTACAGTATGCAGCCAAATGGGCCATGGAGTGCCATATTTGTGATATAACTGTGAAAATAAGTCCCCACCCAGTACTGCTATACCATATTGTTGCTAACACAAAAACCTTGTATTTCCAAAATGGCAACTTTACAGGAGAAGGAAAAACCCTTCTTAACGTTCAGTGGAAGTCAGTGTACAATGTCAATGCTCAGTGTCAATGTTATATTCCAAGTCATTCTGAGGCTTTTCTATTCATGATGAAAGTTTGACACAGTGTAAAGAACAACTGCCAGATTCACATTTTGTCAAAAAGTCTCTGAGAGGTTCAGCAGACTACAGCGCAATGACTCGAGGATTGCTGCCTGCCATCAACAGCCAGAACTGGAGAGAGCACAATTCGCCTTGCTCTCTACAAGTGGTAGATGGCCATCTTTCCCCACATCACTTCAGTGTGATGCTGGCCAGCATTCCTCTGAGCACGTTGGTTGCCTGGTGATGCTGCATTGGCAACAGTTCATAAAGCGGTGGCTGTTTGTGCCTGTGTTTGGAGGAGGCATGGAGGGGGACAGTCGGCCAGGTAATTAGATATCTAAAATTGGAGAGGAAACTGGAGAGATGAAAAAAGCCTAAAAAATGTAAATACAAGGTTTTGCATGAAAGTGACAATATGCTGACCACCAGTTTTTAGAAGGTATAGAAGTCCAATGGCTGAGAGTTCTTTCTTTCTTTGTTCATTAGCAGGTCACAGATCACAAGATCACTGAGCACTGATCTGAACAGAGTCAACCACTCTTCAGCAAAGTGAATTTGGAGCTAATCAACCAGTAGTGAACCAGAGCCACTCACACAGACAGAGTGATGTCATTTCAAAATGTGCCTAAATCAAGAAATGATAAGTACTGTACAGGCTGCAAAGTTAAGTCTCTCCCCCAAATAAATCTTAAATAAATAAATGAGCACATATCTTTTACTGTGGGCTTCCATCATCCCCGGCTCTAAGACTGTGCAGAAACAGTGGAAGATCAGGGCTTTTCACAAGCGTTATTTTTTAGTCATGACAACAATGAAAGCTTAAATGCTAAATGAAGAACAACACCTAAGCCAGTCTACTCATGAGGAAAATAAGATCAGGTTAACGTTCGCATTACGTAAAGAAAACCACTATAAAGTGTTACATGGTGTTTAGAAAGACACTGTTGTGAACAGAAGCTTATGTGATCTATCACAAGGATGCACTTGTGCACACATTCAAATCTTCCACTGTTCCCAGTTTCCACGCATTCCGCAGAAGCTCAGCAAAACGACATGTGTCCCATTCTATACTGGGGGAGTGCTCACAATTCTGTAGAAAAATAAACATTGTCCCAACATTGCATAAATAATCAATAAATAAAGTCATTCAAGTCAAGAAACCTCATTTTGACCTTATTGAATTCGGCTTGCACACACAATCAAAAGGTGAATTGAGGTGTTTTCCGAAGAAACGACAGGATAAGCCACCGTCCTGGCAGCTGTTGTCATTTTTAATCCTCAGTGAATCATGCACAGCATCACAACAATGAGTGGTGGAGAAAACCTCTGTTTCTACACTAGGCAGCCACTTCTGCTTTGGAATACGTCATGTTCCAGCTCAGCTCAAACGCACCCGGAAAGGATCATACACTTGAATACAGAGTTTGTCCGGTCACAGCAACTATGGTAACCAATCACCATGACAAACAGGAAGACACCAGTTCAGTACGGATTGGCCTGAGTTCTTCATGAGGTCACATCCCGTCTACTTAAATCAGCACCCTGATTCATTCCGGCTCCCCCCCCGGTGGAACGTTTTTCCAAGCTTTCTTTAAATGTTGATATATTTACACATGGCGACCTCTGTCCGGTCTTCGTCCGCCTGCTGTTTACAATGCAGATTTGAAATGTCCACCAGTGAACAGAATAAAAGACATGTCGCAGTATAAAAATAAAGAAACAACTGAGTTATGATCCTGAAGAGTGTTAGCAGTATATACATAGCAGTATGTTTACATATATCTGACAAGACCCAGACAATCCTGCTTGTGACTGAAAACGTCTTAAATGAAGACATTTTCTATTTCTTTGTCTGTCTTTCCCCCCCTTTTTGTCAGTGATGCAGCATTTTCCTCGTACACTTGCCTTTAGTCACACACTGTGATCCATTCAGACTTATATACATCCAGCTGGCTGACGTTTCATTTTGCTCAACTGATGAACACGGGTGGTGACTCAACCAAAGTGCAGACAAACAAATGTTTTAATTCCAGAGGAAAAATAAATCTGCCTTTCTTCTCCTGTAAAGGTAGGAAATGTAGTTTCCTTTTCCCCCTCACAGGGTGATAGAGTCCTGAAGGCATCTGTTCTTTACTCATCCAACCAGTAAGAGTGCAAAGAGTATGCGAAGACAACTGTGCAACTCTGTGTCCCTTAATCAGACAGCCCTAAATGCGCAGAACTCCAGATAGCTCGTATCAGTGCCCAGCTTAGAGCAGTAAATTCAGTGCAATTATCTATACAGTGTTGTATAGGACTTCATAGTACACTGACAAATAGCATGCATGCCAAAGGGGACACAGAGAAGGAAGCACACTATGATTACAATCCATTACAGCACAGAACCCTATGTATGTGTGTATGTGTGTATCTGTGTTATTGTGTTTTATGTAGTTTATGCAGCCAAAACTCTACACTCTTAATAATAAAGGTGATTTGAGGGTCCTTTGAGCAATGCCGTACAAGACCCACTGTTGGTTTCATAAAGAACCATGTTTATTATTAAGTCGTGATGTGAGCATGGGACATGGTGTCGCAGTTCTTCTATGGTATTCTCAAAGAACCCTGTTAAGCACCTTTATATTTAAGAATGTAGCTCTCTCTCATTTAGGTTAATGGTCGTCCCTGAAATGTTTAGAACATTGTAATACATAAACATGAATCAGGCCTCGACTTTACACAGAACCATATAATGAGTCTGTAAAGGTCAAGCACTTATTTTATATATATTTCTGATCTGATTCACATGGCAACTGTAGCATTTGGTCCTGCTCAGAGGCTGCTCACTGTTGCTTTAGAACAGCAGTGCCGAGTTGATCCTTTTTAATTGACTGTGTATAAAACCCCCCAAATGACGATTAAGCAATGGATTTACTCAAAGCTTTTTGGAGATCACACAGTTGGTGTAGGATCTAAGGTTTTTTTAGTTGGTAGAAATGTGCCAGTGTGCCTAATGGTAGTATACTGAATATTGTTGTATACAGTAATCTGACAGTACTGGTGATGTGTTATAAGAACAGATACTGTACTTTACTTTTTCTGTGTGTGTAGGTGTGGATTTATACTGTATATGAATTTAAGGTGGAAAACAGTCCATTTAGGAAGGACAATTTAGTTCTACAGTCTATTCCATTGAGTGATGCTGAACTGAACAGTGTTAGTTTTCTGTGGTGTGGAATCACAAACATGGTATCCAGTTGGATTAAGGAAATGTTGTCTTAAAGATTGTTAAAGAATAGTTATTTTATACATGTACATGTTCTTTTTTATTTATTAAAATATAGGTTAAATCTTAGATCCTAGATGTTTTAGATGTTGTTATGATGTCTGTTTATAGCGATATGTATCATTAATGTAAAGCATGCATGTACAATTGTGATGGGAAGTTTACATACACTCATCATGGACATGAATGTCCTGGAAATATTGGGCTTTCTGTGATTTTGTTCTGAGGCAGAATGAGTGGGCAATGTACATCTGTGATAGAAAGAAAAACAGTTTGGTCAAAAACATTTTTGACATCAAAGTACATTTTTTAGGTTTTTCTGAAATCAACACAGGGTCAAAATTATACATACATGGTCAAAAACAATGTTTTCAAAAGGCCTATTTACCTAACCTGTTACTGATTATCATAATTAACTTAGCTTCTCCGTGCCCTATTTTGGAAAGCACTTGGTAAATTGGATTGACCAACACACAGCACAGTAGAAAAGTCCCAGGTACACTTGTCCCGGTCTGAGAAGGAAAGTTAGAAATGTCTCTGAAGCCATTTATAAACAACTGCAGATTCCAAGATCCAGATTTCAAATTCAAAACTTGGACACAATTGAATGTTCAGAGGTGGTTGTGAAATGGATAAAGCAGGCTAACATGAAACTTTTGGAATGACCTTCCCAAAGTCCTGAACTGCCTATGAGAAATATGTGGACTGCCGGGTCTGTGCCAGGAAACCAATACATTTGAGTGAACTCTACTAATTCTGCCAAGAAGAGTTGGTAAATATCCAACCGGAATTCTGCCAGAAGCTTGTTGATGGCTACAAAAGCAACTCAAGGGACCTTTTTCCAAATATTTGGTGTGCTGTATGTACATTTTTGACCCTGTGTTGATTTCAGAAAAAAAGTAAACTTGTCCACCAAATTCTTATGCCCCAAAAAAAAAGATTATGTTTTTCTCCATGACATTCATGTTGATAAAGAATGTATGTAAACATCTGACCATAGCTGTACTTGTCTGCACTCTACTGATCTCTCTGAATCCTTTGTGTGTATCTTTATCCTCTTTCACTCTCCCTCATTCTATCCTCCTCTTCAGAAGTATAAGGCTTTCTAAAAACAAAAAAACAAAAAAAAACAAATCAGTCTGTTTTTTTCCTCTTTGTGTTTGAAGAGTCATGTAAGTTCCATCACAAAGGTGTTGGTTCCTGAAAAGTGACAAATAGTTGATTATGTAGCTTTCAAATGTCCGTCAAAATCAGTGTCTGTCTTGATCCTAACACTCATTTGGTTGCCGTAGCACCAACCGATGAGGATTCTAACTCCTCCTCTTTTTCCTCCAGCACATCATTAACAGACGGTGTGACATCAGTGGGTTTCCACTCTGTGATTGGCTCCCCAGGGGCCTGTCCTGGACTGCTTCCTCCAGCTGAGATCACTTCCTCTCTCTGTGCAGCTGGAGAAGGAATTAAAGTCACTGGTTCTGGTTCCATGCATAACGTTATCTCCTCCTCCTGAGGCGAGACAGAGAGAGAAAATCGATTAGTCATCATGTGGTTTTGTGTATGTGTGTGTGAGTGTGTGTGTGAGTTGTGACTGTGCACTTTCACTGCTGAATACCAAACCCCTGGATTTATGTTTTCTTTGCACTGTTAGGACTAAACCAGTTCATTACAGGTTCGTCTGGTGATAAATTGTGACTCTTCTGTGGCTTGTGAAATGTCAACGGCAATACTGGCGGATTACAAAGCACTGCTCCAGTGTGATTCAGTTATAGTCTGATTTATTAAGACCTCCAAGACCTCACCTTGACCTCATCCTCCTCCTGTGCTTCCAGTAAAGGCGAGTGTTCTGTTCCCACCTCCTCTGAGGGGGCTGTCAGACTTCCCTCAATTGTTGCCGCCACACCTATGTAACCACCCACGTCAGCCTGATAGGTCTCTATATGCCCTGGCCCCCACAGGTCCACCAATGGCGGGTGAGTGAGCGGAGGTAGACTGTGGATGGTGCTGTTGGGTGTGGCTTGTAAAGAGTGAGTGGCGCTGTGTAGTCTTTGTTCCAATATCTGTGAAGTGAGGAAAAAAGAATGTGAAAGAATGTGAATTACACCTTGTAATGGACGACTGATGGAACCTTATGAAAATAAGATGTCCTAGTACGAAGAACCTGTTCAGTGTTCGAAGAACCACCACATTCTAAACCAACAGGTTTAGACACTGGGAGGGTGAGGACAGACACATGCCTCCTCCAACACATGCGCAGCTAGCCACCACCTCTTTCTGAACCGCTGTCGCTGATGCAATGTCACAGGGCAACCAACACCCTTGGAGAAAAGCGGCTAGCAGACGCCAGGACTGAACACTGAAATGATGTGGAGAGAGCGAGCGAGCCATCCACCCACCAAGGCTACTTGTGCTCTCTTAGACACTGGCTGCTGATGGAATGCAACATTACCCAGGAATCAAACCAGTGATCCTCTGGTCATAGTGGCAGTGCCCAGGTCCACTGGACCACTCTGAGCCCTCTCTTAACTTGCCCAAATTCAACCCAAAAATTCATATTAATTAATAGGGCTAATAAAAGGTTTTCAACATGCAATTGATCGTATTCAATTCAGTCTTTTGGCCAGATGGGACTACTGAAATTGAGCAAAACCACAGGAAAGCCATATTTGATTATAAATAAATTACAAAAATGACATTCAGTGGCTACTGTTGAATGGCAAAAAATATACAATTTATTTTTGGACATAATTGGGTTAAAAAAAAATGGGTGGATTAGTGTAACAATATATCATATTGTATTGTATTGTACTGTTCAACCCTCTCAATTCAATATGGGTTTTAAACAAAAGATCTGGAGCAGACTGGAGCAGACAGAGTATTCATTAATACTAATTATATTGCATAAAATACAATACTCATTAAACAAATAAGCTTACAATGGGCTCACTATCCCTCCTCTGAAATGATTGAATCCATTTGCCTCTAAATCAGGAGAGAAGCCTGTCACTAATGTGGCTACTATAATTATATAGTATTCTAAAATATAGTATTTGTATAATGTTGAATAATTTAATACACTGAAAATGAATTACCATAATGTTTTCATGCGCACTGCATGTTTTTTCTGTGCTGAATCAATGAATGAATGTTGTGAATCGTTACACCTTTAATGACAGTACATGTGGCTTTTAAGTGGATTACTGATTCTGCCGTGATTCTGGCTTAGAGTTGAATGTGTGGCCAGTTCAGACAGTTTGTGATGATTGTTGTCACTGTTCTTGTTCCAGTGATGGCTGGCGGCTGTGGTTTTGGAAGGCTTACCTGTTGCTGTTGCTGATACTGCAGGATCTGTTGTTGTTGGTATTGCTGTATCTGCTGCAGTTGCTGTATCTGATGTAGCTGGTTCTGGTGTTGCTGGAGGCTGAACTGCTGCTGTTGCTGCTGAGACAGGAAGTGAGCTGCAGCGTTTCCATCAAAGCTGCCCTCGCAGGAAGTCCCACCTGTCATGACGTAGGAGCCGGTGGCGGGGGAGGCCACACCCGACTGCTCATTGCTGATTGGCTCCCAGGCATCTGAGGAGGAGAGGCAGTAGAGGCCTTGGGAGACATATGTGTGAGGCCATACCTCTGCAGAGGAGTGGTGCAGTATCTGATCTGAAAGCAAGAAAAGAAAGTCTTTGCTTTTTCATCTTCATTGTTTGGCTTATGCAGGATATAGTCATAGTCATGACAGGAGTGACAATGGATAATACAGTGATCATGACCATGTAAAATAAACCTCTTTCCTAGTGTGAATGTGAGCATCCGTTATGTAATCTGTCAGTAGGTCCAGGGTTGAGTTATGAGCTGTCCATAAACTAATCTGTTGGAGGTTGGAGGAGGGACTGTTACCTTGGAAATGTTTCATGAGCATTTCATCATGTTACTGCAGGCTCTATCTCACTGTGAGCGGAGAGTTTTCAGCCTTGTGCTATAAAACACATCCTTCTGGAGATGTGCTAAAGGCTTCCCATTTAAAAACTCTCAAATGCACTTTGAAGGTAAAACAAAAGGTAGAGTGCTGGTATGCAAGTCAACAAATACCAGTATCCTCTGAGACTAAGCACTGGAAGTGGCTCAGTCATTTCATATTTGAGCACAATGCCAGTCAGTCAACAGCCTTGTCAAACATCCCAGCAGCTCAAGCTTCCACTGTGCTATAAAAACAAGATAGTGATTTGAGCCAATTGTTGAATAACAATAACACTGAATAATGATGCTGGAGCGTACTATTCCTGTAGTTCAAACCCCCGCTCCCCCCAACCCCTGTGGTCATCATTCTGAATGTAAAATGAGCGTTCAGCTCACTCGCCCCCCAGGCAGGCCAGAAATGAGATTCTGTATTTACTGAGGAAAATGGCTCTTGTAATGCAGCGTAGCGGCTGCTGCTCAAAACACACTCTGCTAGCTGAGCAGTGCTTTTTCTCTCAGGCCATTTTCTTCTGTGCTCTCTCTCTCTCTCTCTGTTGCTCACTCTCCCTTTTTCTTTCTCTCTCCAAGATGTAAACACAGATGTGGTTCTGGAGTGAAGGCAGAAGATCCAAGAAAATGATCCTTGTACCTCCTAATATTTTCTCCTAATTTTGTCCAAAGCAAGACATATGGCTGAAGCCTTTTCAGTCTCTTTTAGTGTTTTTCTTTTTAAATGCAGTAACATGAGTACACATTTTACAGGTGTGTATAAATTCTGTATCCTTATCGTCCCTGTATTCTAGTCAGGCTGTGGAAAGTTCTAGTAAGTTCAGGTCTTTCACAAAATCATACTTAATCCTTAGAGAGTCATGGTCCCAGACTTTTGGATCCTCATTTACTCCAGCCCCAGTGTGTGCTGAATTCCAGATCAGGTGGAGGATGGTCACCCCTTGTCACACTTCAAAACACTCCCAATGTGCCTTTTTTTAAATGATCTTGCTCTCAAAGTAATCTCCTGGTTTGAATAAGTTAAAAATGACAAAAAGTGAAAGCAATCTCAGCAGAGAAAAGGAAAGATAAGGCTTATTTAAATCTCTTCCATCTGATCAGTTCTCCCTCAGCTAAAGCCTCACTGTCAGTGGACATGTATTAAGGTCTTACTGCTGGTTTAAACATGTCTTGTTCACAAAATCTTATTAGGCATGAAAGGAAAAGTCCAGTGTTTCAAAACCTAATCTCTATCTGCCATAACAGCAGCATTTAGTTGATTGCCACAGACATTCATTTTACTGCATTTCCTGTATTTCATTACTGCAAAGGAACAAAAAACAACTTACAATAATCTCCCAGACCTCAATAAATAGTCACATGCATAATTTCTTCTCTAAGACTTGATTACACATCCCTGTGTCTGCATGGCAGCACCAATTCTGTCATGGAATTTCACCAGTGTTTTGAGAGTTCTGTGCATTTTAGGTCACTCTTCTACTAACTTTGTGCTTCATATCCAGTCTGAGCACAATATTGACAGTCTCACGTTCCAGGATGACAACTGGAACAGGTCCAAATGTGTGTAACTTCAACAGACATGAGGGAACACTGGGAATCTTAGACTGGCCAGCAAAACCACTAGACCTCAAACCCAAGCAGGTGAAATGCAGTAGCTGAAATGTGCATCTAGTTTGTGGAAGAGTGGACTAAACTGGACAAGACCAAGACACTGGTGTAATCCTTACATGATAGAACTGACATGTTTATAAATGCACAGGGACATGTAATCAAAGTAAAAAGTAAAACAATTTTGTGTGTATATTTTATAGACCAATGGGCAGGTGCTGAAGCAACAGTACAGTCCTTATGGGCCTGTTTACACCCAGCATGCATTTTGTATCTGGATAAACTAGACCGGATTCTGATTACACTTGTCAATAAAACGCATCCCCAGCTTGATCAGATGAGATCCGATTTACTGTCACGTATAAAAAGCACACCATTTTCCGTCCTGTGAACCGTTTAGAGGAACAGTAGGGATTGTACAATGTGGTGGAACAATTCAGGGAATTCTCACCTTCCCGAAACCATTCCATCAGAAAATGAGTATTTAAACCGCAAAGGAATAAACTCTGTAATACTGCTCTCATCTACGGTAAATTAGCACCTGTTTTTTCATGCAGACAATGTGAAATCCAAAAGTGATTTGACAGTATTGTCCATCTTCAATGACCACATGCAACAGATATAGTTTTTGTTAAATAAATAAATAAATAAATAAATAAATAAATGGTATTAGGACTGGGTGAAATTGTTAAAACACAGTATCATAATGTTTTCTAAATATATGATGGAATTAATAAAATAATAATATTTAAAAGTTGATTTTAATAAAAGTTTAATCAAACCGTATTTCTTAGGTGTTGCAACTCTTGTTAAGGTCTTGGTAATCTGATATAGTTTGGTTGAACTGGCTTGGAAACAGGTACACTGCTATTTTTCGGGAATTCTAAAATAGAAATAATGCTTCTTATCTACCAAATATATTGCTAAAAAAACACTAAAACCACTAAAAGCTGTAATAACACTATGTCAATATCTATATCAACTTTTATCATGCATCAGTATAACTTGTACCTCGGCTGGTGATGCTCTCCTGGTTGGCTTCGCTCAGGTGGGCAACGCTGCCTTGATTGGAGCCTGCACTCATGCTCTCTCCATCCATGGAGGTCCATGCTAGGAGAGTGGCTTCAGAGATTGCAAATTGCTGCAGAACCCCTTACAGAGAAAAGAAGCACAGGTTAGCAATGACTCAATTGTCCTACCAGATGCTGGAGAATATTTTGGCAAAATATGCATGTTTGTTCTCTTAATAATCATCCGGGTCAAAGTAGCCACATATGCTCATTGCCTCCAGCATAACTGGGCTACTCGTCATTTGATAAGTGAGATTCTATTGTGTCTTCATCCTGCTTTTCCTGGTCACCAAACAATGTGATTAGGCTCAAACCAATGATGCTTAACCAGCGCAAGCCTTTTGACATTTTCCCGTCATTTTTCCTTCTCATCGAATGAAAAACTCTCAAACTGGTAATCTTCTCCACCATTTTAGTCAATCATATTGCTCCTTCTGAAATACCTCACAGCCTCAGTATTGCATCGGATGCATGATCACATTTTCTCATGGACCATGGACCTCAATCTTGAATAATGAGAGCAGGGACACATCAGTTGAGGCACTATACCATGAATATGGGATAGCTCTGCACAGCACTACCATATTCCCACCATTGTCATCACCACAAATAGCATATTATCACCCATTCAGCCTGATTTACACCGTTCACGTAAGCTGCACACCATGATGTAGGGGTGTTAAGAGCCTGTTGGTAGTAACACCTGATGCAATGTGAAAGGACAGCAGATTACTTATTCTACATGGAAATAAATCATATAATTAGCTTAGATATGTTTAAACTGCCTCTCCTCTCCACATATGGCATCTTGTCCTATTCAGTGACATATAATAGAGTGTGTAGTGTACATGATGTGCAGTTTAAAAACGACAGGCTTGTTACACTGTAAAACAAGTTGAACAGGGTCTAAACATAGTCTTTTATTGTTCACAAGGTTTTTGAAAAGCATGTTCAGTGAATAGCTTTCTGTAGTCAACACATTAGGGCTTTAATGCAGTGGCATTACTCTTTATATGTTTAGTGCATACACTATCTGTCCAAATGTTTGTGGACACCCCTTCTAATGAATGCATTCAGCTAATTTAAGCTGCACCCATTGCTAACACAGATCTACAAATGCACACAAACACACTGCTTGCCTAGTCCATGTAGAAAAGTATTGCCAACAGAATAGGACTCTATGGAGCAGATAAACATGAAGTTGTTGGCCACCATGCGTAATGCCAGGCGTTGGCCAGAAGCGTATAAAGTGGAACTGTGTCCTCTGGAAGGATGGTGCTCCATCCAGTACTTTTGAAATGAGCTGGAGACAAGGTGGAGTGGTGATCACTCCATCATGGTGATCATTATTCAACACCCTCACTAATGCTCTTGTTACTGAATCAAATCCTCACAGCAATGTCCCACAATCTAGTAGAAAGCCTTTCCTGGACAGAAGACACAGTTACTCCAACTGGATAAACTCTTTTTTAATACCCCATTTATAACAACGAGCAGGTGTCCCAATACTTTTGTGCATATAGTGGATTTGGAGTTCAGCTAGAAGCGTTCTTTAAGCAGCTTTTCATTAGATGTGTGATTTTCTGGTAAGCAATGAAAAACGTGCAGTCATGTGGATCTATGAGCTAGTTAGCTCTGTCAGTATACAGACTAGAAAGGAAGTTTTGGTACGGTATTTGGACTAAAGATCTTATATATAAGGAACCCTCTCTGTTTGGACTCAACTACAATCAAAACTGGGACCCATGCACCTCCTATTCCTATCTGTCACATCTTTACAACACATACTCAGCATAAGTCTTCTTAAAGACTACTGCAAAAGCATCCCAGGAGGCTCCTCCTGAAGCTGCTTGACAGAACGCCAAGAGTGTCTAAAGTGGCAACCAGGCACCAGAGTGTTCATTTAAAGAATCTTTATGGTCACTGCATAATCCCATGTGCTTATATCATATATCAGAGTGTAGAAATTAGTGAAAGGAAGAAAGGCTTTGGTGTGTCCCCACACTCGTACCTGAATGTACAGATAACGTTTAGTTAACTAGGATCTTGTGCTACATGTCAGAATTGGTCTTATACCTCACTCTCTTTGTACACTCTCTTTACCTGCAGCGAAGCGTGCCTCTTTCTCTCCGTCACTGAGGTCGCTGTAGGCATCGTTCTCCAGCTTGCGCTCCTGCTGGAGGTGGAGGGTGGATGTTCGGCCGGCGCTTGAGCCCCCCGCTCCCACCGTCTGCATGCCCCAGTTCTGCCACTCGATCATGTGGGCCACGCGGCCTTGGGCCATGGCTGTCGGCTTCGTCACCTTGTCCTTCATAGAACGTGTCACTCCTGGAATGGAATAATGAAAGAGGGTAAGAGGAAAAAGGGCATGAGGGAGAATGAGAAGGAAATGGGAAAAGGGTAAAGAAAGGATGTTGGTGGGGTTTAGAGTAAGATCGGTTGCAAATAAAACATGCTCTGGGGCTGGCTGGAAGTGACATGAACAAATGAGCTGGAAGCTTTAAATTAATTAGGGGAATGCAGGGCTGTTATGAGACTGTGCACAAATTAACTTGGGGAAGGAAGTGGCTATGTCTCTGACAGAGGTAGATGAGAGTGAAGTTAGAAGGTTAATTGGAGGCAGATGAGGATGCCGTCTGAGGAATGACACTATGGCTTGTTGGAATGATCACTCTTTGCACTAACGCAAACCTGCACGCAGCATTAGGACCTCTCCCCCTATTAGAATCCTGTCTTTTATTCAGTTAGGCTTATTTAACACACTGCAGGTCCCATAATGGGCCGAACTCAGACTATAATTTGCTGCTGGCTTACTAAAGGACACTCTATATATGACCCCTTTCATATCATTCCAGGGAGAAATGGTCTCATGAATTCTTTTATGATGTTAATGCAGTATTCAACGCTAAATATGATGCCGGCAGACCTAGTGACTACACCGCAGTGATGTCGAATGAAATGATGATTATGAATTATATGTTAAGAAGTGGCTTTTGGAGAAATTTTTGAGAAGAACTTAACACTGCACTGCACTGCACATTACAGTTTTACAAGGACACAAATAAGATATATCTGAGAGACAGAGACACTAAACACTGCACAAAACACTGACTGATCTTCACGCTACACTCCACAAAGCACTTACATACAAAAACCACTGCAGTTACCATCCACCGCCACTCCCGAAAGTGACCAACTGTATGAAAAATGTGTTGTGGATACGTGAGCTGGATTTATTTCTTGGTATGGATCTTATCTGACATCTGATATCGCACCAATGGCTTGAGAGGCCATTGGTGAGCATTGCAAATGAAAACAGGGAGTGAAAAGGGCACCCACAAGGGGCCATGTTGGCTCCAACTCCGCCACGCCCACTCAGACTGGAGCCAACATGGGGTCAGTTACCAGTTTACAGGACAGACACACACCTGACACACCTGACAGAGAGGACTTAGCCAGAGCGCCAATGCTGTAGGCGTTGGAATTCCGCTTCTTTAGCCGAGGCAAGATGGAGGTCGTGTCCTCCATGGAGAGCTGGAAGGGGAAGAAAGACAGTCGAGAGGGGGGAGAGGTGGGGAGGGAGAAAAAGAAAAAGGAAAGGATAGCAGAAGAGGGACAGTGAGGGAGCCGGAAGTGCACGGCAGCACGGAGGAGAGGGACATTTGAGTGTGGTGAAGATTTAGGAATGTTTGAAGGAGTGGGAAGCACAGAGGTGATGGGAGAAGTGGGAGGGGGGATACAGATTTAGCACTTTGGTTTAACATGGGTGTGAAATACTAGAAAAGACTACATTTCCCAACAGCCTGCTGTTCGGTGTCTATCCTGTTGCCTTTTTGTGGTAAACGATAGGATCTAGCTACCGCAGCACACCAACAAGTCACTGCAAGGCCGTTGTCGAGGCAGACCAGAGGGCAAGGAAGTGGGGAGTGAAGGGAGAAGATAAAACTAAATCTAATGTGAGTTGGAAGGCAGGTAAAGAAACAAAGAAAAGTCAAAAATGAGGGAATGATAATCACAACACTTACATTGATTCCATCCCATGAAAAGTCTGTTCGCCCATGCTGAGAGAGAGAGAGAGAGAGGGGGAGGGAAGGGGGGAGGGAAGGAGGGAGGGAGGGAGGGAGGGAGGGAGAGAAAGAGGTAGAGACAAAAAGAAAGCAAGAGAGAGAGAGAGAGAGAGAGAGAGAGAGAGAGTAGGAAAGAAAAAGAAAGGGAAAGTGTGATGGGGACAGAGAGGCATGGTGAAAGAGGAGAAACCAGCAAGAATGGCAGCAAGGAAAGAAGACAGGAGGGAGAGGGATTGTGAAAGAAGAAGGCAGGTTTAAAAACATGCAAAGTAGAAGGAGAAATAGAAGAAAGAGAGGAGAAGAGAGGGATTCTTTGTTCAAGAGAGAAAGTGAAGAGGAGTAACATAGGCCAGCCCACCAGAGGAGAGGAAGTAATTAAATTGGGGAGTTCATTGTTTTTTTATAGTGGTGGAAATATGCAGCGATCTAATGAGTCTTCCTTTTCATGCCAAAGAGTTTGTTACAGTTGCCTGTGTGCTATTCATTACTAAGAAATCCTAAGCAGGTTCCAAGCAAAATGCAAAAAGCTTTGGCTCAGACAGACAAACATACAGGGGCAGCGATTAAAGCTCTTCCTGGGGGAAGTAGAGTTACATTATGAAAATCTACACTGTAGAGGTGCATCATACTCGGATGGTTTACAGTAAACGACTGCTCTGATTGCCCTAACTGAATGCCGTATACTGGTACATTCTGGTATGAGTTACTCATTAAAACAAGGGCAGCTCACTCGAGTAGAAGCGGTTGTTTTCCATAAACCACTGGAGTAAACACTACTAATTAGCTCGCATGTGCCTTCAAGCCTGTTGCCCGTCTGCACAGACAAACACACAGGACAGACAGACTAACAAATGAAGTGAAAGACTTTACATGATGCTGTGCTGTGAGAGCAAGGCAATCTCTACTGCACACATGCTCTGGGCTGTCACTAAGACACCTTGCTCACTCTATTCAGAACAAGACAGAACTAAGCTTGTGTGGCACGTAGTAAATCTAGAGAGAGCTGGTTTTACGCTACAGACAGTATGTGGTGGGTCGACTTTTGCTAATTTTGTTTGAATCAGTTACGCTGTAGATATGTAGAAATGGGCTGTTGCTGTCAATAGTAGGGGTGTAATTTTTTGTGATTCAGTGCTGCCTTGATTTGATACATTCTCAAGATTAACAAGTTTATTAGAGTGTTCAACATGATGAAAGTACAGTATTTTATAAAAATGTGCTAGCTGCAAGCTACTTTGTCAGCCTTAAGTTAGTATATACTTATAAGGAGTATGCTTTTTCCCTTGTCCCTGAATTTTAAGGCAAAAGGGAAGTAAGGAAGCCTGTTGGCACTTATTGGATGTGTAGCCCACTATCTAAGCTAAACTCTGCTGAGCTAGCTCTGCTACAGATTTAACAAGTGCCACAAAAAACAGTGCAGCTGCTATTCTGATCGACCTCTGTGCTACGGATACCAAGCATTGAAACCTGTGTCTGATGCTGCGAGTAAATACGAGTTCCTAACTGGGAACACTCCTTGAAGTTGTCATTTCTAATGGGAAATGCAGATTATTTGGATACCACAGTTCCCGAGGTGACCTTTAACCTTTTAACATAGTGAAGAATACAGAACATTCCTACATGGTACATAATTCTTACTTTCTTTCTTTATTATTATTGCGCATCCACTATTAATGGTGGATTCTACACATTTTACTGAACTACTCTAGCACTAGCGCAGTGCAAGTTATTAACTGTACATCAGCCATCATTTTTCAGGTCGCTCCACCAAAAAAGCACTTGAATGTGACATGCTTGTGATCCTGGTGCTGGAGTCACAGAAAGTCGAAACGTAACAGTAGCCAGACAGTTAGACTTAGCTTCGCTTAGCTAAGTTAGCTAGCAGGTCAAACAGCACAGTGCGGACAGTGTTTCCAGCTAATGGAGCCTCACGTTACATTTATTTAAAAGATAGGTCTAAACAGCTTATATTAAACATCTATTCTAGCCACCGCTGGTCTGTGTTGCTTAACATTAGTCTATCAGGCACACTTCATCCTTGGGAACCATGTAGGCATAGAAGGTGCATCATTCTTAGACAGGAATGATGGATGTAGGATGCTTAACCATCTCTGGCTACATCTGCAGTCTGGTTTATTCAGGTTTGCTTGTTCTCTCTTTTTTGTTTGGAATGACTTAACTCACAGCTACCGCAGGCCGCATTCCAGAGAACACAGTTCCACTGCTCCACAGCTGAATGCTGGGGGGCTTTACACCCCTCTAGCCCATGCCTGGCATTAGACATGATGCCAATAGGTTCATGTTTATCTGCTCCAGAGAGTCCTGTTCTATTGGCAATACTAGACAAGCTGTGTGTGTCTAGTATGTACTTTGTATGTATGTGCATTTGCACATCTGCGTCAGCATTGAGTGCAACTTAAAGTAGCTGAATGTATTCATTAGAAGGGGTGTCAACAAACATTTGGACATTTTGTGCAATCTACAGATTATTTGGATGATTAGAGGTTGTTGTTTTTTTAGCAATGCACAGCTTTTAAAAGCCTCCAACATACTTTACTAGGTTGCTGACTACTCTGTAGAAATCAGTCACTGTATGAATTTGTTCAGTTCTCCCAGCAACTCACCTGATTTGCTTTAAATTAAATGATTTGTTTTAATTTTCTTTTTTTTTTAACAGTTTCATTGATTATTTATTACAGCCCTACAAAATATCTGACAGATCTGACAAACACAAGACGGCAATGCTGAACCAGTATTTCTGTTTAGCTCCAGTGAGCTGCCTGGTGTATCATGCTCCACAGGCCCATGTGTGTGCGTGTGTGTTGTTTCTGCTTCACAGAGCTATTGCTCTGCAGGATACTGACACACAGCTGCATGACCGCAGGTGAGTTACGGCTGCCTGAGGCAATGAGCAGTCCTCTCTGTCAATGCAGCCATGCATTGCGTGGGTTGCTCAGTCGCGGCTCCTGGTTGGCACTAACAGCTCATGTGACCTTCACATAGAGACCCACACAACAGAATGAGGACGAAGTCTGGGCACATAATACAGACTGTGCGCTCACAAGACTGTATGTTAACCTGCTGGCTTTTGGTCGGCTCCACGCAGACTCCCAAACCCACTTCTGAGGTTCAGAAAGCACAGCTGAATTCAGCATATCACAGTCCTCTCTGTGTGCTCACTGAGGGATGGGCTGCCTGAGCCAGTTATGAAGGGTGGCCAGGCAAGGTTGGTTAGGCATGGTCCTCAGCCTTTGTGTACGTGATTAAGGGGGAATGCTGTCTCCTGTTGTTTGCTACCTGTTTGGTAATGCATGGCTGCAACTGTAGTCTTTGTGCTTTTATTGTGCCAGTATTTTATTTTGCGAGGATTGTGTCAGTGTTACATTAAATATTCACAAGAAAGCTTCTCATAAGACTGCATTCAAGGATGGTGGTGTTTGCTGCAAAACTTAAACTTAAGCTTTTGGGCTCATTTAGCTGATGTAATTTGATTATGTATGATGTTTTTATTCATGTATAATTCATTAACTTTTACAAATTACACAGATGAGCCAAAATATTATAACCACTCAGTATTTTACGTAAACAAAATTGATTATCTCATAACAATGTGGATCCGTGGAAGTCTTTTTACTAGATTTTGGAGCATTGTTGTCAGGATTTAATTGCATTAGCGTTAGCGAGGTCAGGATGTTGGATGGTCACCACTCCACCTCATACCCATCTAGCCCACACCTGGCATTAGGCATAGTGCCAATAGGTTCATGTTTTTCTACTCCAGTCCCATTCTATTGGCAATACTTCTCTACAGGCTCCTGCATTCAGCTTAAAGTAACTCAATGCATTCATAACATTTACATTTATGGCATTTAGCCGACGCTCTTATCCAGAGCGACATACAAAGTTACTCGTATTACAGAGGTGGGCCAGTAGTGTAGCAAGTAGTGGGCAAGTAGTTTTGAGTCTTGCCCAAGGACTCTTATTGCTGTAGCATAGTCACCCAGACCAGGAATCAAACCCAAGTCTCCCACGTGGTGTGGCAGCTCACTGGCAGGTAGTGGTGTTATCTGTTGCGCCACACCAATCATTAGAAGGGGTGTCCACAAACATTTGGACACACTGTGTATTAGACAGTAAGTGAACTGTTTGTTCTTGTAACTTACTGCATGCAACAAAAACGGGCAGGTGTTTATTAAAACACCCTCTATACATATTTTATATAAAGTACTGATACATCCTCACAAATCCCCTTT
Source organism: Salminus brasiliensis (assembly GCF_030463535.1). Taxonomy (NCBI): domain Eukaryota; kingdom Metazoa; phylum Chordata; class Actinopteri; order Characiformes; family Bryconidae; genus Salminus; species Salminus brasiliensis. Next base: position 15,552,668 of record NC_132882.1, on the reverse strand, counting down.
TTATGATTGTATTGCATAGCATTGTAGCAGGCAGCTCTTCATTACCATATTTGTCTGTGCCACTTCCTTATTATAGATATAATCTCGCAACTGTTGATTTCCCCTCAAATAAATTGTGAACAGCCATTAGCCTGAGGGTTATCGTTTTGTTTTAGGATAGCTTTTTAGTGAAATTTTGGAGAGCATGTGAGTGCGACAAGCCCTCTGTTGACAGAGGAATATGTCATTACTCCGATAAGGCTTTATCTTCAGGAAAATACCATTAACTATGCTTCAGTCAACACTGTGCATTTCAGAAGAGAGAGAAATTCCCTGCTGGTCTTTCATGCTCTGAAACTTTATAAATGTGCAACAGTGTGTGTATGTGTGTTCTCTACGCACATGTATGTAAGCATAGCAGTGTTTGCAATACTACAGCTCTACTGCAATGGAAAAGAAGAAAGAAGTGGAGAGAAATGGCTGTGATGTGATGTAGCAATGGTGATGCTAATGCCACAATGAGAGTGCACTAACCATCCTAAACAGCAGTCTGATCTTAACCACAGATTCAAGATCAAGAATTCATCTCACATTAATTAAATGACCTGGTTTATATGAGCAGGGACACCTTGGATCAGACCACATCAAGGAAGCGCTGAAGCATTATCATTGTGGCCAGAAGTAAACCTACGGGAACTACTGTTGCAGCCAAACTACAAGCCAGCTCTAATGGCAGCAGCAGTGTTACTTTATGACATATAATACACTAACATGCTGAGAGGGACATTTACAGGTACAATCGAAATGATTCAACCTCCATTGCAAATTATAAGCAGATTTTACAAAATTCTACAAACTGTTTGCAATAAACCAATCAAACAAGGACCATTTGAATTAGCTTCTCCAACGTCATTGGACTTTATTGACATCCAACATGACTAGTGCAGTTTCAGAATTATTCAACCACTTCAGGGTTAATGTCTCTAATACTTAATAAAGAATGCGTTTGCTGTTATGACCTGCTGTAAACATGATGCAAAGCCAGATACCAGCTTCTCTAATATTCACTAATATTCTTGGGTTTGTGTGCTGCAACTTGTTTGTGACTTCTTCAAATACCACCAAAGAATTTCTATGTGATTAAAGTAAGACAACTGTGACGACCATTCCAGAATCTTGCAAGACTTCTTCTGAAAACAAGCTTTGGTGGACTTATGCTAGGAATAAGTGTCCTGTTGGAAGGTCCAATGCCACCCAAACTTCAGCTTCCTCTTAGAGGGCATGATGTTTTCTCCTAGGGTTTCCTGACATTTAATTTGAATCCATCTTCCCCTGCACACGCTGCAGGTTTCCAGAGCCAGAGGAAGCAAAGCAGCCCCAGAGCATAACTGAGCCACTGTCATGCTTCACTGTAGACAAGGTGTTCTTTTCAGCATATGTCTCATTCTTCCTCCTTCAGTGATGAATAAACTGGAACTTTTCAGGCCTATGGATCAGTGGTATGTCTGGAGTAGGAAGACGTTTTAGGAAATCCTAGGAAAAACAATTCTGCCTTCTGTGAAGAAGTTGAAGTTGGGCATCACTGGACCTTCCAACATGACAATTATCCCAAACATACCTCAAAATCCACCAAGACTTGGTTTCAAAAGAAGTCCTGTCTATAAGTGAACTGGAGGCCCTATGAGCCCTATTTCCTATGAGGAATGGGCTAAGATGAGCCAGTTGGTGTCTGGCTATGCATCACATTTGCAGCAAGTCACAACAGCAAAAAGCTGCTACTAAGCAGAAAAGATGCTTGTCATAAAATCGTAGAATTTGGAGAAAATATGTACATTTTGCTAATAAACCTAATTTGCATCTGTTTTCTGACTACATTTGTAGAGCTCCATCTTGGACCAGGATGTTCCATTCTCCTAAGCAGGGTTCAGTTGTGTGGGACGTGACTGTTGAGAGATTTGGCTTGTTTAGAGGGAAAGCTGTTGTTAATTGTGTCAGGCTTACCTGTTCCCCATCCTTCTGTACTGGAACCCCATCTGCTGCTGGAGAGAGAAACAGAGAAAAAGAGACAAATTAGGGTAGAAACTTCATGGGGGGAGGCTCTGTGGCCTGTTATAAACATAATAATGTACTGAAATTCAATATATATCAGTATATCAGTATAGGAACCCACAGATTTCTTTTACACACGCACACACACACACACACACACACACACACACACACACACACATATATATATATATATATATATATATATATATATATATATATATATATATATGAATAAGGAGAGTCTGTGGGCCTCTTATACTGATATTTGCAAGCTGTATATAATGAGTGCACAGTATAATCAAATCAGGTCTGAACACCTTTTCGCCTAACTGTACACCTGCTGTGCTTTCATTATTAGCTCAGCTGGAGGGAGGGCTGGCCAGAGTGGGTGGGGGTAAATACAAAAAAGAAAAATAAATCTTAAAAGAATTATTTAATGAAAATGAATCATCAAACTTACTCAATTTTCCTCTAGGCCAAAACATCACCAATTCACAAGACATGTTTGGAGCATGTAGCTGACACATAATATTAGCCAGTGTCTTAGCAATTGTTCATTTTCTCAGGCTTTTATCATACACTAGCACTCCAAAATATTACTCTCTCATCTTTTTTTAAATAAAGGCCAACAGGACATTGCAAGAGTAGCTATGTGGTATGGGCAACCAAATAACCAAATTTATATACTATTGAGAACTTTTGGGACACTGCCGGGAAGTAGGGAGCACATTTAGGGTAACCAGAATATTTTCAGATTTTTCAGTAAACCATTTCAAAAGTCAACTAAAAACACAAAAAGCACAAAGGAGCTCTCCAAACAAGGAACAACATCTCATTGTCTCTCTCACACACACTGTCTCTTTCTGTCTCTCTAGGGCTTACAAGCTCTGACTTCCTGGACTGAAATGGACTGCATTAGCTTTTACAGACCAGCCAGCTTTATAATTAGCAAAAAAACAAAACAAAAACAAACAAACAAACAAACAAAAAAACAAAAAAGATCATACGCAACAGGAACTGTATAAAATGGGTCACCTGTACCAGGGTCTACCTTGAACCGATGAGCAAATTACACCCCTTTCTTTTTTTCCCCTCACCCCTTCTAATAGTTCAGTTCTAATTAAAGTTGACTTAATTACACAGGTCCCTCTGCTAATTAAGCTTAAACACATTCCTGGTCTCAAAGCGGCTTTTCCTTATTTAATCAGTATTATTATTTCAGAGCAGCATGATTTCAGCAGCATGAGACCTGTTTGGGTCTGTGACCTTAAACTGTATGTGTGTGTTCAGATAAATTGTTTAGAGAGGATTAAAGTACTGGATTGGTGTTTTGATTTAGTTAATGTTAGCCTATCCTTCAACAAGGCAGCTGATCTGTGCGTCTGTTCCAACTCAGCCAGGGTGGATCCACCTAACTATAGTAGGGAGCTAATACACAGGACAGTGTCTAAAAATTGGGAAGGAGCTGAATTTCAATAAAGACCTTAGCAGAAGTATTTTTCTGATAACATGCTATTAGTTTATTAGTTTATTTAACGTAATGTTTTACAGTATACTGTCCATTACCCAATAGCTGTTGGGTACAAACAGTTTTTTATGTTTACTAGTGTAACAATTTATTAAATGAAAGGAAACTGGTTAATCAAATTACAAACAAAATAATATGTAGGATAAGGCATTCATATTTAGAATACATGTGAATGACAAATAGTAGTGATTCTACATCACTGTGTTCATTAAAACATCTCCAAAGATCTCCTCTTGGGAGTCTGGTATTATTTATAGTCAGATGTATAATGTGCAGATAAATGGTTTTAAATAATGTGCCTAGGTGCCAAAAACATTTGACAAATGCAGTGCGAAACAAAGAGAAACCAAATGCAAATAGAAAGAATATCTCAGAAGCATTAGCAAACGAACTAGATGTGAAAACAGCTGTAGTCTGTTGATGACATGGGTCCCATAAGACCTGAATTCACTCTGCATTCCTTGAACCTGATTAACATCCTCATTACCTACACTTAACCTAAAGATCAAGTACATGCACAGACCAGGGTTGGCAGACATGGAGCAAAAAAAGGGTATTTTCAGTCTATCAAATTATTTGTAGCAATTATTTAAACAGCAATGCTAAGGGTAATGGTGCATCACAGAAATAGCACAGTTAGAATGGCAGCACCAAGAGCACTTAACTAAATAGGATAGTGAGGAAACATTTGCCTCATTCTCTTCCATTATACTGTAAAACCACAACACATTAGGTGGAGACGGACCACTCTCCAAACATAACTCAAAATCCACTTACTGATACACAATATGAGATATGCAGAATACACTGTGACCAAAGCGCACACTTGCACACCCAAAAATAATCACCAGGTATACATTTGTTATTGTATCATATACCAACCAACCATATACCATTGTATCATATATCAGAACACTGTATAATCTCAAAGCAGTATTTTTATACATGGGTAAGTGCTCTAAATTTGGTTGATGCATTAAGTGTTACTTTCCAGTCTAGGATCTCTGCTTGAATAGTCTCTGTAGATAAGTATTGCCAATAGAATAGAACTCCCTGGAGCAGATAAACATGAATGGCTAATGCCGGGCGTGGGCTAAAAGGTATAAAGCCCCCCAGCATTGAGCTGTGGAGCAGTGGAATTCTGTTCTCTGGAATTATGTTTGGTGCTCCAATACTTTTGAAATGGATTGTGATCATCCAACACCCTGACCTCACTAATGCTCTTGTAGCTAAATGCACTTAAATCCTCACAGCAACGCTCCAAAGTAGAAAGTAGAAGGTCTTCCTCTAGTAGAAAGCCTTCCCTGGACATTAGAGACAGTTACTGTACAATTTAAAGCAGGATTCGCTTTTTAATACCCCTGAATTCTAAACAAAAAAATAATCAGCACATATCCTAATGCTTTTGTCCGTACTGTGTATAACAAATCACTAACAATGATATTTTCTTGAAGGAGACTTGAAAACTATCTGACAGTGGACTGACTGAGGAAGTATTCGGTATCAGCTCAGTTCAGCATTAAGCTCTACAGCAAGAATAGTCAGTACAGCCTCGGCTATACAGACGCATTGTACCTGAGGATTATGCAGTCCTTGCCGCCACAGTTCTGCCTGCAGATATATTTGCTTGTATTGTAGCGCGGGACTGAGAGGATCTTTTACAGTCTAGTGTGCAGCCCAGAGCTTTTGAGAGATCAAAGGGTCTGGAAGCCCTAATGCTTACCATCGAAATGCATGCAATAGAGTGGAAATCAAGTCACCTTTAATGAAGGTAATTACCCACTAGGTCAACGCTATATCTAAGTACATATCATTATTATCTTAATGCGCTGCCTTTATGGTTATTTATAATCTTTAAACTTTAGCCTATTGACCTGATGACCCAGACAGTGAAGTCATCTTTTCCTACAAGAAATGCACACTACACAGAGGTGTGAGAATGAAACCAGAGAACAGTGGGTGCTCTAGTTTGCACATGCACAAAAAAACTAATTTGGCCAATTAATACCAGATTAATTATTTATATCACTCATCTCTCTCTCTCTCTCTGTAGTGCAGGGTTCAATAGCTTGGCAACCTCTGTAAGGAATCAGGAGAGTGGATGGGTGATCATCACAGCCTGTGTATCAAAATTTATTTTTTAAAAATCATCATTGTGTCTTGTGCAAAAGTTTAGACACCTTGCAGGCCTTGCAGCTTGCAGCTAAGAGTCTTCCAGTTCTTATAGTCAGAATTCTTTCAGAAGGCCTCTGAAGGTTCTGAGGTATTCTTGGGCCATCTTTCATAAAGAGCTTTTTTAAGGTTTATTCACACATTAATATGATATTTCGGTCAGGGGACTGTTAGAGACATTCCAACATCTTCTAGTGTAGAAGCCATTAGTTTTTCAACCTCAAACCATACCAGATCCACCCCCATTCTTTACAGTTTGCAAGGCATTCCTTTTTTCTTACAAAAGTACCTTTGCTGAATGCAGCCAAAATGTTATATTTTGGCTTCATTAGTCCACAGCTTGCTTCCAAAACTCACCTGGCTTGTCTAGATGTTATGTAGCATACTTGAAACATCAAACTGGATTTCTTTGAGAATGTTTCTTTTTGGGCCTTTGGTATTCCACTTTATCCCTTACAACAGACTCTTCCATTAAGATTATATTTGCGCACCAGCCTCTTGATTCGGCTAAACTTTCATGCAGGTTCCGGGGGGCTCTGTTTTGCTAACGGTTTTCTTAGTTTACTGCTTGCCTACTGCAAAACGGCAGGCTTCACAACATGGAAGTAGCAGGTTTTAGCAAGACAGCTTAGATCGAGGGAGCTATAACCACAGGTATAGTTTCAGTACTGTCTTTACCAGGCCCTCGCAACTTCCACTCACCATTCGAAAGTGAGTCACATCTGAATTACACAAGTGTCCACTCGCAACACAAGAAGAGGAGGGGGCAATGAGGGCCATGTCTCAGATTCGTTACACTGACATACAGAGCCTGAGCAGCTGCTTCGGGTTTCAGTCTGATGTTCAGCAAATGTATTATATTAACAGCGTTAACTTAGTGCCTGTAATAATTTAATGTGTAACCCTACTTTTAACACCACTCATATACACTGATCAGCCATCACATTAATGACATCTCATTGTTTCTACTCTCGCTGTCCTTTTTATCAGCTCCACTGACCACATAGGAGCACTTTGTAATTCTGTAATAACAGACTGTAATCCACCTGTGTCTCTGTATGTTACCCTCCTTTACACTGCAGAGCAATTATTATTTGAGTAGTGGGTCATTCTTAGCGATGCAGTGCCACTGACCTGGTGTTGGTGTGTTAGTGTGTGTGATACCTACACTACGTGTTTGATTGTTCCAGAGCTCTTCTCATAAAAGACCAGTATTTATAGCTAACATCTAATACCTGTGTAGATTATGTCTGTAGCAGGAAAGATGTATAAAACTGCCTGTAAAGCTTACAGGGGCTAGAATTCCGCAAAGAGCTTTTTCATGTAAAACAGTGTCAGGATCTGTAGGCCTGCCAATTCAGTTGACTTGGTACAAAGGGTTGTGCATAACAGCTATAATGACAAATCAGCTTTTGTTGAATACTGCACCTAAACTGAACCTTGAGAGCAAGCACAAGCTGACAAAGGAAAAGATCTCCATAATTACACAAACACTAGCAGCTCCCTTTTCTTTACATGAAAATCAGACAATAGACTCTCAGCAGTCTCCCTGCTTTCTGCAGTAGTCCATCCACAGTTTAAAGAAAGAAATGACACTAAGCAATCCCACACCACAGAATGCAGGTGCTGAGGTTTGTTTATATACAGAGGGCTGGAGAGCTATTCCACTTTATCCCTTACAACAGAGGCCAAGCAAAAGACCTGGTCTGAACTGGGCCTTGGCTGATACACATCATTTCTTTTTCTGCATGATGTTATAGTTTCCAATCCTATCTCTGATCATATCTGGTAGTAGAAGCAGTGGAATTAACTCAAACCTGGCATGATAAGAAATAAGGAGCAGTCAGAAAGTCTTTTACTCTGTGTCCAAACAACATTAAACAAAACAGTGAACAGGACAATATAGTCAAGTGTCTCTAGAGCTGCACATGTGAATGTAACACACATTGACTTGATTCAATCCATTGTTTTTATGTATAAAATTAAATTTGATACTCAGGAAAAGCAGTGTACCACCACGTGTATGTTGTAAGACAAATCAGTACTAACTGCTGTAATCTGCAGAGTTAAATAGGATACACATTTCACCACGAAGACAGTCCACAAGATGTTGGGTTTCCGTTCTATCAAATCCCAGAAGTGGAATCATAGCCAGTGGCTGGCAAGGCTACTGAAGAACACTGAACTAATGGTCATGTTAGTGAAAGCAGTTTGAGACAGCTTTGAAATACTCAAATAGGCTAATAGGCATAGCATTCAAGCAAAGATTGAGCCCAAAGTATGCCAAAAAACATACCCCACCACCTCCACCAGCCTGGACTGTTGCCTTCAACTTTAGGCACCAAATTCTGATACTAATATCTGTGTGCCTCTGAAAACTGAAATGTATCAAACCAGGCTATATTTCTCGAGCCTACATTCAGTTTTGGTGAGCCTGTGCCCACTGCATCCCCAGCTTTCCGTTCTTGGCTGACAGAGGTGGAACCTGACATGGCCTTCTGCTGTTGTAGCTCATTTGACTGAGATGCTTTTCTGCTCAGCACAACTGTACAGAGTGGTTATGTGAGTTACTGCAGCCTTTCTGTCAGTTTGAACCAGTCTAGCCATTCTCCAATGGCTAGTATTTAGTAAACTCTGGAAACTCTTGTGCATGGAAATTCCCGATCAATTACTGAACAGTTACAGAAATCATGTAAACCTGCCTAGCCATTCAACGTTCACTTCCCCATGATTTTATGGTTATATATTTAGGTTGGAAAGTTTGTGTAATTAAAAAAAACATATATTGAATTAATTGTATTTGCATCCATTGCCCAGGTTACAAATACCTTCAGTTAACAGTTAATGGGTTAATGGGCAAGCAGTACCACTCATTTTCACTCTGTTCACAAACAGTAGGTCAATTTTTAAAGGTTGCATGTATTATAAAAATACTCTAGCACTGTTCTGCCTGAGTACACTGTACTAGTTGCTGTCTGCTTTCTATCCACTTGCAAACCATGCTTTCCACTCTTATTTCTTGCATCAGGATCAAGTAAAACAATATGGAAGTAAAGAATCAGAGTGCTGGGTAACGAAGTGCATGCTCCGTGTCTCACCCCCAGTTTGACTCTCTAATGCATGAAACAGAATAATATGTAATTACAGCATGAGCAAGCTGACATTTATCTATGCACTCAGCACTGCTGCAGCTGAAATGGGTATGAAAGAGCATGAGTCATCTTACCATGGAAATATGGGAGTCTGATTTAATTATACTGCAATTTAACCGATATGCCATTATTCAGACACTCAGCATCAGCAAGTATCTCTCCTTACTTATACGATTATCTAATCATCAAAAGCACAGATTACAGACGTACAACTCTGTCTTGCGTCCGCATGCTGTGAGGGATTAAGTTCCTGAGTGTTACAGTTGTTCAGTGTTTGGCTACATCTTTGGGACACCCAGTCTCCAAAGGACCAATTAGATGTCCCATTCATGCTAGAATAACATCCTAATCACTATTTATAAACCAAGTGAAGCATCTGGACTTTGCAAAAAGAGCTGTACTTTTACTGGAACAGGTTTTAGGGTCAGAACTGAAAGTAGCCATACACACCTTCGGTAAATTGTGCATTAGAAAAATGTAATAGTGTGAAATTTGATGGGGACATTTGCTATGGGCAGTTTTAGGGTATTCTGTACAAAAAAACATTCACCGGCTAATCGTCCAGGGTGATTCTCATGTAGTACTGCTTGAGGCTGGACAGAAGTGCAAAGCCAAACCTCCTCATGGCAGAAAAGGATCTGAGGGAGATTTAGCCAAGACAAGAGTGAATGTGACCAGTTCTGCCGCTCTCACAAGCATGATCTGCATGGAAGAATCAACACCCTTACCTGCAACCTAATCACTGTCTGAACTATGAAAAACAACATCTAGATAGCCCCAAGGCATTTTGGAAACTGGTGTGCTGTGAACTGATGAAGTTAAAACCTCCATAAGAACTTTGCCAACTGTTAAGAAAGCAACAGGTAGATGGAACAATAGATTCCCCTAAATGTCAGCAACCTCTTGAAGCAAATGTGACACAGTCAATCAAGGCTGGCTTTTACAACCCTAAAAAAGGGGGGCTACACTGGGTTCTTTGGGTTTTGCCCTATAAGAACCACATTTACAAAGAACATAGTTTGTCAAAGAAATGTGTGAATTCTTAAAGGAATCTATGGCTTTGTTTAAAGCACTCTCTGAAGCACCTTCATTTTTAAGAGTACAGGGGAGTGGTCCAAAAGATACATCAATACCCATTATGAACTACTTCTAAGACGTTTGGAACAACCCTTACAGTTAAATGGCATGGAAATCACTGACAGCTAAAAGCAATTGGCACAGAAATCTTGTGAAGTGAGAATTTCTAAAACAAGAACATTAATATTCTTAGGCTACATTCACACTCACAAGCCTTATTAATCAATTCCGATTTCTTAACAGATCACATTCATCCATGTAAGTGAGCTGTATCTGTTCGTAATGGGAACGATTCTGTCCTTGAAACGACACGCATCTGCATATTAATATTGTCCTCCATCACTGTATTGCTGTGCTGGCAGTACTGGCTGATGATGACAACACTTAGCGTTTGTGTACAGGCAAAACGGATGAATTCAATCTAACTGTTCACATTCATGTTGCATGACCACGAATATGTATCCAATCTAAGACCACATATGTAAGGCTATGTTCAGACTGCCAGCCCAAATCAGATTTTTGATTGTCTGGACAGCAAAAACAAACAAACAAACAAACAAACAAACAAATAAACAAAAACACATGAAATTAGTTTTTGCAAAAAGAGTGGGGACCCAAGAAGAACACCACAGGTTAGCTTCTTACGCCTAAGCCTGCAACCCATGCAGATAGGTATGTGATGTCCGGACACGCAAATCAGATCTGATCACTTGTAAATAATAAAAAAGATCTAATTTGAGAAACAAATCTGATTTGCCTGCAAACGGAACATATCCTTAGATTTAGATTGGAGTTAAAACCTGCAGGAAGGTAGCTCTCCAGGAGGAGGGTTGGAGACCACTAAGGCACTGACTATGTGTAGGGTGTCCAAACGTTGCACAATTACAATCTACAATTAATCTAATAAAAACATATTCCTCTTCTCAAAAATCTACAAACTATGTCATTTGGCCAGAGGTTCAAAATGTTATGGCAGAGCCCACAACCTTCAATTCAATCTTAGCTGAGAGAAATGGCCCAGGGTCTGTTCTTCTTGTCTGGTGTGGCTGCATCATTGGATGTGGCTGGACAGAAGCATTGGAGTCTGTCCAGGCAATAGAGTTAAAACACTGATTTTAAGAAAACTCAATTAGGCTACAGAAAATGCCATCCGCCTCTCCATGTTTCAGCATGGCATTATCTTTTCTGAATAAACTGTACAGCATGGTCACACTGAAGAGCTGCAGGAATATCGCACCAGTCATCCATCACTCCATGGTATTTTTTTTATAATATAATACATTTAAAGTGATATTATTCATCACGGTTACGCAAAAATCTAGTATGTCCAAAATGGCAACTTTATAAGAGAAGGAAAGACCTTAATCTGATTAACTTTCTGTCAAAGTTAACAAAGTCTGGCAATATTGTGTGATTTAAGTAATCAGGGAGCATTTCTATTGGTCCATTCATGACAATATTTTGATACAATGTAAAGAGCAATAACCAAATTCAGATTATGTAAATTAGGTAAAAAATAGGGTTTATTTGACAGTGACAAAATGTATATATATATATATATTTTTTTTTTTTTTCCAGCTTGGATTAAGACTGTGATAGTGATTTACACACACTGGCTGTCACTGGCTGTCCTCGCCTTTCTTCCTCGCTGTAATTACCTTTCCAAAGCCCTCTGACACAACAGGTCTCGTCTTCACGATTAATACTTGTCGTCAGTGGGTGACAATTAGCTGCTAAACACGGTGTGACCAGCCAGTAGCTGTGGACGGTGCTGAAAATACAGCTGTGCATAACTCCTAACGGTTCGCATATAAATATCTGGCATCTGTAACCCACCCACACCTGACAGCAAGCTAGAAACACCCCGCATCTTAACACTGCAGCACTGGCAAAAAAGGCTGCGGTTCGCGCCATGGTTACATTGCAGAGGCAGAAGCAGATCACGTGATCGCACGTGTGGCCATTCCGTGCGCTTGGATTGGCTAGAGAGCTTCAGCGTCGTGCGCTATGATTGGCTTGTAGTGTTGTGCAGCTTACTCGATTGGCTAGTAGTGTATCCCCCTCGACCAGCCCCTGAATACGGGTGCGGAAAAAGCGAGGTTCTCTCTCCTACTCCCACGCTGCTCTGCAAAAGAGAGAAGCGGCCGTGCGGGAGGAGAGACCCGCACCAATCCGACCCTGACTCAGCCTGTAGAGCCAGAGAGAAATGAGGGCAAGGGAAAAGACGCAGTCCATCTTTTTTTCCACGGCAGAACCGACTTCCCGTTGACCCCACACATGGGAAGGCATGGAAACCACGATAACGTTAATTCAGGGAGAAGGGAGGGCGAGAAGGGATGGGAGTGAGAGAGAGAGAGAGAGAGTCATAGGGGAAGAAGGAAAGGAAGTGAATAAGATAGCAGGGCTGCCGGCTATCACGCACTGGCCGTTAGATTCACGCAATTAGCTCTAATCTCACGCTGTCAGACCACACTTGCCATTTCACACGCGTTTTTAACAACATCTCGTTCCCCTCTAAACGACCTCTGAAGGAAAGTTTCCTGTAACAGCTGCAGCTTCGCTTTCACCCCTGTAAAAGCGAAGTGGACAGGCTACAGTGGCCTTCTGCATCAGTTAAAGCAGCCTTATGCAAGAATTTGTATTTTGTGCTGCAGGGCTCCCCTGTCAGTGGGGTGTAGTTCACTTTCACCCCACTGCCATTAATACAGATCATTGCAATGAGCTCCTCCTCATGAACAGCTATAAACGTGCATTTGTTGGCAAGCTGAGAGATACAGTCTGTCCAGGAAATAGAGTTAAAACACTAATTCAAGATCTCAGACTCAATTAGGCCACAGAAAATGCCATTCGCCTCTCCATGTTTCAGCATGGCTTTATCTTTTCTGAATAAACTGTAAAGCATAGTGACGCTGAAGAGTTGCAGGAATATTGCGCCAGTCACCTGTCACTCCATGGTATTTTTAAAAAATAATATAATGAATTTAAAATTATATTCTTCATCACGGTTACGCAAAAACCTAGTATGTCCAAAATGTTTCTTACGAAGTTGAGACAAAACTGTGTGATTCTAAGTCATTTGGGAGCATTTCCATTGATCCATTTATCACAGCATTTTGATACAATGTAAAGAGCAATAACCAAATTCAGATTATGTAAATTACAGATGAGAAATACAGCATCTGAAGTATGCAGTTGTCCAAAATGTAAAAGAAAATGTACTTGAATGCACTGTCCACTGAATATACTTGAATTATAAATAAGTAAATATTCACAATACATTTAAAATGCATCTTGAACATGAAAAAAAACTCAAAAACATGTACTAAACTCACTGTTGACAGACATGCACAGTCTAAATTAGGTAGCGTCATAAAACGAAACTAGCGATTCACATGTTCACATGTGCGTGTACCATCAAAATCAGGTAGGTCGCAGAAATCGACCTGTTCTTAGCTAGCATAAATAAAGCCTATGTTAATGTAACTGATGCCTTGGCTAGTTTAATGAATGCCTTTGTTTCAGTGGTCTAATATGTTGCTTCTTTTGGTAGATTATATGGTTATGAGTGGCTATAACCAAATAATATAGCTATGAGCTATCATCACCTTGTCATGGCTGACCTTAAAACATTAGCTAAAGCATTACCTGCTCAAGCTTTTGTGAAGACGCTGGAGCATTATGGGAAATGTGCCTATAATGAATTTGCGTGACTTGTCCTGAAGTTCTGCTGAGCAATACAGGATAAGGTTTACTTACACTATCGTGATTTCAGTAGGGCACAGCAACATGCCCCAGTAAAAGCCCATGTTAGTTCTGCAGCGCTACACAGATCTGATGAGAGGTCTTGTGCACGCTACACCAAAGTTACATAGTGTAGTAGCTGGCGTGTCGGACCCATTCTCCTTAATATTAAGTCAGTTTACCATCAGCATGATTCTGAAGCTGTACATTTAAGATACAACTGCTACATAATGTTGCTTTAAGGAGCATGCGCTAACTAGCTCTAACTAGTCAGTCACAGCTGGTCCATGTTCATTAGATCAGGGCGCATGGACACATATCAACAGTTAACCTAGAGGGACCTCTCCAAACTGAACAGGGCACTTACTAAACACAGATGAGGACTGAGGAGAAGTCAAAGCTACATAACAAGAATTGATCAGCAAACTAAATGATCAGTCGCCAGACAATTCCTAGATAAAAGACTGTAATATCAAGAGTAATGTGACAAGAGTAATCATGATAAAAGTTACACAAAGCAACATATGAATATGGTTAGTCTAGCTGGCTCTGATTACAAGCTAAACAGCAGCCAGTAAGCTGACAGTAAGCTCTCCTTACTCATTTTCACTGTGTAGTTGTGGGATTTGAAATCTGTGATTATCAAACACAGCCAAGTAAAGAGTGTGAGAGCACTGTTGGTTGCTGTAAACAGCTCCTTTTCTGCTCTGTGTTCTATAGGTTCTATAACTGCTTCTACCCTCATTACAGTTGACTGACCTGATCAGCAAAGCTAAACGCAGATCAGCAGTATTGAATGAGAGCAGAACTTAGAAGCTATCAGCCTCAGCTCCTCTGAAGACTTAAAGGAAGTCTCTTACTCCTCATTACTTAATGTGACTATGCGAATATATTTAGATTATTTTCATTTATATTGTATTTTACTCGCAATTCATATTATATATTTTACTCATGCTTAAGTTGTATTAATATATATATGTAGTGGTGATGCAGTAACATATATACATTTGAGCATGGTTTTATGTTTTTTCAGGTCTTTCAGGGATATTTAGGGTGAAATATCAGTGGTTGTCTATAGAGATATGTAAAAGCTTAGGGCGACACAAAAAAAAAAACGAATCTAATGTTTTTGCCTGACACTCGGCCTTGTGAACTTGTGACTGGACTTGTGAAATGTCATCATCGTAGTCCAAGTACTGTTTGCATCTAGCCCAGCACAATCCAAAAGCCGAGTTTGTATTTTTGCTCGGCCCCTGTTATCAAGAATGCATCAGGAGGTGACTTGTGGGCCTTGAAACAGCCAAAAAGCCCAGAATCCAATCTCAGCGTGGTAATTGATGAGGAGAAAACTCACAGCTGTAGACTGTTAGTTTTGTCATTTTTTAAGGTGAGGATTTAGTTGTGTAGCATGGTAGTTAATGTATTAAGATGGAGCCTACGTGAAAATCTGCTTCAATGTTTTTAGAGCTGTGAGGTCCTGCTGGCATGATAATGGGCAGTATGCCTCTTTTCTAACTGCAGAATGACCACACAGCCCCCTCCCATCCTTGGGAGATTGTACTTGTGAGGCCAACTTGCCAAGTCTGTAATACCAAGTACACTAGTCCAAATTTGGCCCCAGAAACAGTCCCATCTGTTTCTGTGTTAAACATGGCTATGTAACGGCACTCATGGCTAGCACAAAAAAATGCAACTATGACCTGATAGTAAAAAAAAAAAAAACGTATAAAAAAATAGTAAAAGTCAGCAGCCTTGAGAAAGTGAGGGAGAAACACACAGTGGGAAAGTGAATGAACAAGAGTGCGAGTGAGAAAAGAGGCAGGGCGAGAATGACAGAGGGTGAGAGAAAGTGTGTGAGAAACAGGGAAATATAGTAAGGGAGAGAGAGAGAGAGGGAGAGAGAGAGAGACAGGAGGACCGAAAGCAAAAGGGGAAGAGTAAAAGAGGGGAGGAAAGAGTGCAAGACTGTAGACTTAGAGGGAGACAGAGAGAGAAAGCCAGTGATTGGAGGTTAGGGGTATATGAGATGAGAGAACGTGGCTAGCGAAGGGTGGGTGGTGGGAGGGGGGCAGCTGAAGAGCTGGGTTCTCAACCTCTCTGTGAGATGGTGATGGTACGACTCTGACAGATACAGGTGACCGGCTCCTCCGGCTCCCATCTCCAGCTTGTGTTCTACATGGACCCTGAACGGGAAGGTCCAGCTCGCATCATTACAGCTCATCAGTCACTCTGAGCAGCTCTGCTTCTGCAGTAATAATAACCTGCTGCAGCACTCTGAGCCCACGTCTAACCTGTTTCTTCAGCAATATGTAACACTGTCACAATCCTTCACTCTGCTACACGCTGCAATTAATCATATCCATGAGTGGATGATAAGAACCGAAATAGCCCTCTGCACCCTGCTGTAGCACTTCAATGGCATCTGAAAGCTCATCTCAGCCTGTCCTCTTGTGTGACATAACTGTACAGTTGTACTACTTGCTAAGCTATTAGCTTTATGCAAACACACACACACTCACACACACACACACACACACACATGGTCACCTATCCCTACAGTGAACACGCCTGTCAGAGAGCTGTGGTGATACAGATGCAGCAGACACAGATCAATGTTTCCGTCATGGCTTTTTGTTAAGGCGTTGAGTGTTGATGCTGTCATCATCAGAAGGCCACTGTGTGTGTGTGTGTGTGTGTGTGTGTGTGAGAGAGAGAGCACTTTGTAATTAGATCAATAACTGGGAGTCTCTCAGTAATGCAATATTGTAGATGCAGCACAATCAAACATAATGGAAGACAGACAGACAGATGGAGAGAGAGAGAGAGAGAGAGAGAGAGAGAGGAGGAACAGTCATGCCAATAAAGCCCACTGAACAGAATATACACAATGTGTTGTAGGCCTTATTTGTTAATTGTACATGGATTAAGCAAAACCATACTTAGCTACACAGAAAACCTACACAAACTAGTGGTAAACTGCACAGATTTACCCTAAAAATGTGTTCATGTCTTTATTATAGCTTCTCTTGTCACTCAATACTATAAACTTAAAGCCATTCGCTGTGTTTTGTGTCCAACAGTCAGGGAATAACAAGAAGTGATCCAGTTGCACTGTGAGAAGTGTTAAATGAGCGTTCCATTAAAATTTCATGAAATTTCTAAAGTTTATTTAAGAATTGCTGAACCAGAGCCATGGCCAGGTGGCTACCCATCTAGGATCGCCCTGGATTTGATTACCTGTCCTGGAAAAAAGCATTCTGCTCCTGGACACCAAGATGGATATTCATAAAGCTTTCCCAAGTAGGACTGATCTATGATTACTTTACAAGTGAAAATTACAAGTCGGCAAACCTAGTTGAGTAACAATACAGTATTTTACACAAACCTACACAATAAGTTCTTGCGAGAGGTCTTATTCCCGCTCCACCAAAGTTACATAGTGCAGTAGCAGCGTTCTGGCCTGGAGTGACAATGACAGAGATGCCATTATCCCTCTTACAAGTCAGTGTACAATCAAACTGATTTTAAAGCTGAACGTTAAGATAAAATTGCCACATAATGTTGCTTTAACGGCAGTGTGTAATACACCATTTCAAGAAAAAGTAAGTGATCCCTTTGGAATTGCCTGGAGTTCTGAATTGATTACTAATAAAATGTGGTCTGATCATTATCTAAGTGTCAGTTATAGACAAACACAATCTAACTAAACTAATAAGACAGTTGTACTATTGATGTCTTTTATTGAGAACATGTCCACAGTGCAGGCTAGAAACGTATGTGAACCCATGAATGTAATAACGTGTAGATCCCTTAAAGAGGGAATGTGGACCTTTCCTCCCTGCTATTGTGTTTTAGTTTCTCAATATTTCTGGGATACTCTACATGCACAGCCCTCTTCAGCCCTCAACCCTACCATGGCATCTCTTTAGGGTTACAAATAGAACTCTGATCTGGGCATTCATCCATTCTTAAGTGGATGTACTAATGTGCTTTGGGTCATTGTCTTGTTGCATGACCCAGCATCTCTTCAGCTTGGGCCTATGGACTACTGTCCTTACATTCTCCTGTAAAATGTTTTAATACACCTTTAAATGTAAATTTATTTATTTATCATAAGGCAGCAAAGCAGCCCCAAACCATGATGCTTCCTCCAGCAGTGGCTTTCTTTGTGGTGTCCTTCCATGAAAACCACAATTCTTCAGTGTTTGTATAATAAAGGACACATGCACAAAGATATTTACAGTTTGTAGCATCTTGCTGTTACCTTTAGATTCTTTCTCACCTCTTTCAGGATTGCCCATTGTACTCATGGAGTGATATTAACAGCATGACCTCTCCTAGGGAGATTTTGTCTGACTTTGGATTTATGTTCACCCAGGTCTTTAGCACTGCCAGCATAGCCTTTTCTAGCTTCATGCTTCCCTGTAACATGTATTTTGAGGTTCGTTTGAATGTTCTTTACATTGAGGCGTGTTTTAAACTAATCAGTCTTTCTTGAGAAGAACTGATTTGTCAGTAACTGGGCTTCATGTGGCTTTTATTTAATGGTATTGTACTGGTCGAACCCACACCTCCAAACATCTCCTTAATCAAAACACCTTTTCTAATTAGCAGTAGGAGAAGTCATTAACACCGAGGTTTACTTATGTTTTCTAGCCTGCATTGTGGATGTTTACTCAATGTGCTCAGTAAAAGTACAACTCTCAAGTTAAGCTGCTGCAAAGAAAGTAACAGGTGCAGTGAGACTGCAGCAAGGGAGGTGAAAAAAACGGTAAGCCGTAACTACTTTATTACACACGGAAGCAGGGAACAAACAAAGCGTACTAATGTCTCAGAAAGCCTGCTCTCACTGGGGACCAAGGGCGGATTCTGAGAGACTTGAGCAGACACACACTCGCTGACCAACACAGCCTGGAGTTATAGCTGAGAGTTGGGCTCCCTGAAGAATAAAGCAGTCATGCACTGGGACTTTCTTTGTTCCAGCGGAGCGACACACACTGCGGCACCACACTGCCATGACACTGTAGTACAGTCCTGACACTGCTCCTGCAACACACTCCCACGCTGAAAGCCTGGTTGGGGAATACGCTCCAGCTTTTATTAAAAAGCAGGCTTGCATGCGCTTCTGTGCATGTGAGCATGTGTTTCCAGCTTATTAGGTTCACCTGCTATGTCTGCTATGTACATACACTCTCTGGCCATTTTGTCAGACACAAACCCCACTACCCTATATCCTTTAGCTTACTGACTGCCCATCTGTTGCTGCACAATTTCTCAGATACAGAAGCGAGAGGTATTTAAAAACACAGGCCACTTTAATATAAACACAGGTGTACAGTTGAGTGCACACTTAAGAAATGATAGCTCATCTACTTCTATGTACAGTTAGACTTTATCAGGACCACTGTTGTCTGGATATTTTTAGTTGGCGACCTGTTCAGAATCCACCGGTGACACTGATGTGTTTAATAAGCCTAGCAACACTTTCCCCTGTGCAACACACCAACATGCCATGTCCATGACAGTGTCACTGCTGTGCTGAGAATGGTCCTCCACCCAAATAATATCTGTCATTCATTACTATGATGGTCTCCTTCCTGTGCTGGTTGGAGAAGCAACAGATGGGTTACAGTAACTGTGAACCTCTAAAGTACAGCTCTGTGTTAGGTACCTGATGAAATGGCCAATGAGCGTAGCTACAAGGTAGGTCAAGCTTGTACACTCAAGCAGCCCTCAGTATATGTGTGTGTGTGAGAGAGAGAGAGAGAGAGAGAGAGAGAGTGTTGTTCTCTGAATGTGTATGTGTGTTTAGTGTATGTGTTGCTGAGTCAGGTAGGGGGAGGTACAGTAGCAGGTGGATTGTAATGATGCCCACACTGCAGGCCTTGATATGCCAAACTCTGCAAAGCTGCATTGAGTTTCAGGATAGCTGAATAAGCTGAACACACTTCAAACTCATAACACAACCAAACCCTGAATCCCTGTCAGATTTACCGCTGCATACAGGATGTGGGAAACAGTGTGTATGCACAGTTTGTGATAGCCATCTGGATATGTCAAACTGTAGTGCTACAGCGCCCTCCAGAAGGATTCTCACTCATTGTAAAGACCAAAACTTAATCTTTCGCTGAAGATATGACAATATCCAAAAAGGAAATTGTTATAAGATTTTTTTTCTCAATAAACAATGTGTCACATATCTACATAGCTTAACTGAAGCATGTGAAAGACTATAGCTATAGTTTACTGTGCCTGCCCTTCTGTGTTAACATAATACAGTTTGTTCTACTGTCCACAGTGTGGCTTTTGGTGGCCGCAGTACATTTTGAAAATTATGAATAAAACGCTCACCTGCCTTTTCAAAGAAACCCAGTTTGTTTGTTTGTTTGTTTGTTTTTTGGGTTTTTTTTCTGGGTGTTGGGGCAAAACTGGTCCTACCCAATGGAAATTAGAGGTGATTGGTTAATCTTTCTGGCACTTGGTGATGAATCTAATGCAGTAGGCCTTCTGTTCTGTTTCTGTCTGTGAGTTTTTTTATGTACATACCTGCCAATGCTGCTATCATAAAAAGTACACAAATACATCAATATTTTATATAAATTGGCTGAATATATATATATATATATATATATATATATATATATATATATATATATATAGTAGAGCTTTTCTTTTTATATGTAATTATTTGTGTAGATGTGTTTACACTGCTCCTGGAGTGTGAGGTGAAAGCTGTTTTTGTAAGCTGTTGTACAGAAGCAGATGTACAGAAGCAAACACACATCATAAACAGTTCATTTGTTTAATGTCTGCGCTGGTTTCATGTCTCGGTAGCAGGAGCTCATCACGCGCCTTATCATACAGTCTGAGTCGATACAGCTTGAAATGCTTTGCCACAAGAACAGTGAGTCGGTTCATTCAAATTTCAGAGGCGGCCGTTTCACCGGTGGATGAAAGCTTTCTGTTTTCAAAGTGATTCCGTTGTTGCTTCAAGCACCTCTCCACTCAGCACTTAAGGCCATATTTACAATAGCGCGTGCTACCTCTAATTACAGATTCGCCGACTGACATCTGGGTCAGGACTGAGCATGTGCAGCACGCTGTAGTAGACACAGAAGACTGAGAGAGAACAGTGCTGTTTATCTGAGGCAGCGGGACACAGCGGTAAATAACCAAATCCAGACACTGTGTTATTGACACTGTTAAAGCACACGTGCTGAACGAACTACGCGTGGCATTCTGCTGATGTGCATGATCCTGATGTTGCACAGATTAGTGCAAGAGTTCCACTTGTTCCTTTTCGGAAGACAGACGAGCATCTCTCCACTCAGCACTTTAGGCCATGTTTACAATAGCGCGTACTAACTAATTACAAATAAGAAAAGCTACTCAAATAGAGCCACCAAATAAGAAGCAGACAAGAAGAGCTACTAAATGTGTTAAAAAATGCTTATGTAATATTGAGTAGTTTTTTCTTTTAGGGTACATGTGAGTATGTGTGTGTGTGTGTGTGTGTGTGTGCGTGTGCGCATTGCAAGACAGTGACAAAATCTGAACTTGTGACCTACACCAAAACCTTGTACCTCCATTTTTGGCATGTTCAGTTTTTGACATCATTTGAATCTGGATGTTTTTTTTTTTTACATTGTGTCAGAATCGCATGATGAATGAACCAATAGAAATGCTCGAAACACTCTACTTGGGATCAAATCTGTTTACATTGACATCCAATGAAAGTTAAGAGGACCCCCCCCCCCCTTCTGCTTCTAATATTACAGTTTTGCACATACGAGGGTTTTGTGTGACAGCAACAATTAATGTGTTTGTATGGAGTGTGTTATTACAGCAGGCCTCTCCCAATGAGTGTGTGTGCAATCTGTGTACTGCAATGATCAGCCTCTCAGATCTCCGTCTGGCTCAGAAAGCTGATCTGAAGTTCACCAATCAATAACTGACTCTAGAGCTGCACAAAGCCAGGATAAACACCCAGCAGGCTGCAAGACTCCATACAACACGGCCAGAAAAATCTACTCCACATCTACTGCTCACTGCACTATAAGAATGGCAGGTAATACTACCTTCCTATACTTCCAGCTGGCAGTAGTAACTTTCTTCATTCTCACCACCTCAGGCCTATAACACCATCAATGAATTACTACTTCTGCAAGCTCTGTTTTACAGAGAAGAGATTATGTTTGTAATAAAAGAGGAGCTCTCCATTCAGTGCAGACAATGTATCCTCTTAAACACTGAGGATTCCAATCTCATAACTACATATTTCACATATCACTGCCTCAGATTATTCACCTTTCAAAAGCCTCACAATATTTTGACAAAAAAAATGATCATCATAGCAAGTGGTTGCATAACCTACTAGTGAGACAACAGCTTGGAGGCAGGCGGAGTGTGATGCATGACATGATCAAGATGAAGTGGGTAGCTGGTTGTTTCCAAACCTGGGTCCATGTGAGTATGGATCCAGGTGCAGTTACAGTGGATACCATATTTAATAAAATGCCTTTTCTCCATGATTCATACTGTCCTGTTTTTGCATTGCGCTATCATGATGTTATAATGCATGGTTACACTCTTTACCTTTGACAATGAATAGACTAATAGAAATGGTCTAAAATGATTCATTAAATAAATATACTGTTGAGAAATTCTAAGGATATTTAGTTCCCATTTCAGGGATTTTGCTTTGTTATGACAGGTACAATAATAGTTTTTTTATAATAGTTTCTAAAGAATGTATAGTAGTAGCTGCATCTTCAAAATAAGAACAAAAATAAAAAGCCTAGAGTTTAAAGGGGCCCTAGAATGGGAAATGTGTTTTTCTCGGCGTAGTTGAATATTGAGAGTTTAGTACATGGAAGCAACAAACCGTGATTCCTGTTGTCTTTTCATTTAAAATAAAATCCCTCATAACCAAAACAAAGCTGTAAAACAAGTCAATTCCAACAGCCACTTCAGGAGAATATGATGTTGCTGATAGTAGATTAGATAGTTAGATAGTTTTCATTCCTCAGGTTAGGAGAACGGCACATCACCGCCAGGCTTTACTAGTTATCAGGACCAGGCCTTGTGCCAGCGTATGCAGAAAAGGGAGCTCAAAAGCAGAGCGCAACAAAGTGAAAGCTGGGGAAGTGCGCAAGAATTCATGCTAGACTAGAAGCTAACCCCAGCTGACTGTCTTCAATATCTCTTCAGTTAGCTACCCGCACACTGCAGGAAAGGACATCAGCACTATTCAGGAAGACTCAGGGATAAATACAATGACTACAATGCTGTGCTATGTGGCTTGCTGTAAACCAGACAACCATTTACAACCCAAAATAACAGGGTTGTAAATGACCTTTTACCCCACGTCTGGACATGTAGCTGATTCCTGCAGGTTAGGAGGTATCAGAAATGTTTGTAGTGTTAATAAAATAATCTTACTTTTACTGGACAGTGTGTTGGTGTATGGAAGTAGAATTAGGACTGGAAATGGGGAAGAAATGGATCAGGAAGTGTAATGGCTTGGGCAATGAAAGAGAAAATCCCCAGCCTAGGTGGCCTGGGCTGTGTCCCATACCACTAACACCGCAGCAAAAGAGTGACTCACTTTACAAGCATATACAAGCACAAGTGCACAAGTTGCTTATGCATGAGGCTTTAATGAGATAGCTGACAAAAATTAGAAAACAAATGAGCATTACAAGCAAAAGCTATTTTTTTTTGTATGAGTGTGACACAGTGACACTGTATTTACGGTCAGTGTATTTACTGTATCCAACAATCCACTTTCCCATTATTACTTCCCTTATATTCACTGTATTCACACTATTAACACATTGTTTATTTGACTTAATTACTGCCTTCTAGTATCCTTACTGTATACTTACTCTGCAGTTACTGCCAGTATATTCACACTTGTCCCAATAGTGACAAAAGGCTTTTTTAAGAGTAATGCCATAAAAACAGAACATGTTTCATTCCCCAAAGGATCTTGTTTCTGTAATTTTATCTGCGGGTTCTTATGATTTTCCAAAAACAAATGTTGTCATGTTTTTCCTCACTTACAGTAGTGAATCAGATGCATCAGTCTTGGAAGACTTCTGTGTTTGTATTCCATTATCTTACCACATATTGATCCGGTTCAATGGAGTCTATGTATATAGCAACCTGATCTCATACAACGCATGTAGCCCTGACCTTGTTGTTGCAAAGCCAACAGTTTGTTTATGGATGTAAAGTTGTTTCTTTGCTTGGTTTCAGGCCATAATGAATAAAACCCAAAACCACATAGGGAGCAAGAATTGTAATTGTGATGTTTCAAACATTTCACTAAATCAGGTATGACTTTTTACCAGTTTATCAGCTAACCATCTCTCTTTCTTATCTGCTTCCTCCCTGGTCAGGGTCACAGTGGGTCTGGAGCCCACCAGGAATCATTGGAGGCAGCATGGAAGGAACACCCCCTGGACAAGGCGCCAGTCACATTTTTTAGATTTGTCCACATTGGGCCAGTGTGGGCCTAAAGCTTTAGTTTTCCCACACAGTGAGAATCACTCTCAGAAAGTGGAGCCCCTTCATCTTGTTGCAGTATCTACACTGCATTTACAGTGAGTCTATGCTGTTGTACAGTGAGATCTTTCCGCAGCCACCATAATTCATGTCCAGTTTCAGAAGAAATGCCACTCACCATTACTACTCAGTTCTGATTAAACTCATTTGCACTTAACCATTAGCAGCAGCGTCTGACACTGAGCATTAGCATCAACCTGGTCCCACACTCTTGGAAAAGTGCCAAAAAGGGGTTCTTTGGAAAGATACCATAGAAAAACTTACATGGATAAAGAACTTATGCAAATGGTGTGCGTTTTTTACCAAATGATTCCTTTAAAAATTGTTTTTTCACGTGTCAGACACGTTGTGGACAAAAACTTGGAATAGAGCTAGAAAGATTAGGAGACCTTGATTACTGTTCCTGGAACAGACCGTTATTGGTGTACTCTTGTTACAGGCATTTCACAATTCAGCCAGCGTGCCCACATGAAAGTCCAGCCTGATGATACAAGGCTTTCAAGTTAAAAGAACACATCAATTTCCTTGAGCTAGAAATGGAAGGCTAACTGTTCTATAAATACACTATATGGACAAAGGTATTGGGACCTGCTCATTGATTGTTTCTTCTGAAATCAGAGTTATTAAAAAAAGAGTTAATCCTGTTTTTGTTGAAGTAACTGTCTCTACTGTCCAGGGAAGACTTTCTACTAGATTTTGCAGGGCATTGCATTGGATTTGATTGCATTCTGTAACAAGAGCATTAGTTAAATCAGGGTGGTGGATGATCACCACCCCATCTCATTCCAGAGAACCATCATTCCAGAGAACACGGTTCCACTGCTCCACAGCTCAGTGCTGGTGGGCTTTATATCCCTCTAGCCCACGCCTGGCATTTGGCATGGGTCTAGATAAGTGTGTGCATTTGCACATCTGTGTCAGTAATGGGTGCAACTTAAAGTAGCTGAATGCATGCATTAGAAGAGGTGTCCACAAACATTTGGACATGTAGTGTGTTTTTTTTTTTTGGTAGTTATATTAGTCACACCTTTGTTACACAGTACATTTACACCAGTTCCAGTTTTACACACACACACACACACACACACGCATTCCTTTCATTAAGTCATGGTGGGGTTCCCCTCCCCTTATTGCTCATTCTGCCCTCCTCTCCCCTGCAATAAAATCCAGCATGGTTTTCGCCTCTCTCTCTCTCTCTCTCTCTCTCTCTCTCTCTCTCTCTCTCTCTTCTCCCACACACACTTTCTGTCATCTCCTTTCTCACTGCATGCAAACATTCCCCAACAGCAGGATTTCTCATTTTTCTCCTGTTTCCCCACTTTTCCCAATTTCCATCTCTTTCTGCATCTCTGGTCAACAACAGCCGTATCACTGCATCTCCATCTCTTCATCTCTCTCTCTCTCTCTCCATCATCCCACCCTCCCTCCCACCCACACACACCGGCCATGCAGTAGCATAAATCAGAGATGTAGGCTGGAATCCATGTAGCCTTATTCTAAACACACATACACATATACTCACACACATAAACACACACACACACACACAGACTTTGACAGCTCCTAATCGTTGGGCTGAACGTCGCTCCACTGTTTTCTTTCATGCAGCCAAATGCATTTCACACATCCCAAACGTGAGGCAAAGAACATAAGCCCAGTGCTGCTTCCCACACACACACACACACACACACACACACATATACCAGCTACCCCTCCTCAACCTGCTAATTACCACACTTACTCACACACAGACTCACACACCAGCAGAGGAAGAAACGAACGGGGTCTTACTGAGTGTTCGCGAGCCGATACATCCCATGGTTTATTCACAAAGGCCTTGGAAATGAATGAGGAAGTGTTTGCCTTTCACCATACATTCTCTCCCTCTCGCTCCCTTTCTCTCTCTCTCTCTCTCTCTCTCTGTATTTCTGCTCGTGCTGCTCTCCCTCCCAGCCTCCCTCCCTCCCTCCCTCTTTCGCTTCTTCCCACTCTCCCCTGCTCACACAGCCTCTCTCTCTCTCTCTCTCTCTCTCTCTCTCTCAGACAACCACAGGTTTTCATGTCTAAGCAGAAGGATGATGTTTAGAACAGACGTGTCATTTCATACTGACTCCACCTGATTTGGATTGATGTAACTCTGATGATTAATACTGATTATATGGAATCATTGTCCTGCATGAATGTTTGTTTCTACTGGACAAGGATCAGGGTATTAATCTGTAACATAGAGCTCAGTTCATTAATAATGCGTATTTAAACTTACAGGGCATTGAAGCTGTAAATGTGGATGAACTGACATTACCAGTGCGTGTGCATGTGTGTGTGTGTGTCTGCTTTATTCTGTTTCCATTGTTGTCGTTGCATGTGTACGCTGCTGTGCATGGCTGAGTGCAGAGATTGCCTTGAACCATGATACTTCCACCCTCATGTTTAACAGTTGGATGAGGTCTTTATGTTGGTTTTAAGTGACACTTTTTTGAAGAGTAGTGGCTTCTAGTCCAGGCTATCCCACATTGCACACCGTTTATGTTCAGTGTTTGAAATAGGGTTTGATGAAAATACAAAAAAAAAAAAAACTAAACTGTGTACTGCTGAGGATTAGTGTATTCATCTATAACACAGAGCACAGTTCATCAATAATGAACTGTTATTACTGGAGTGTGTGTGAGTGTGTGTGTGCATCTGTGGCGTGCTGTATTCGGTTTCCATTGTTGTCATTGCATCTGTGCACTGCTGTGCTTGGCTGATCTGAAATGCGGAGATTCTCTCTCTCTCTCTCTCTCTCTTTCTCTCTCTCTCTCTCTCTCTCTCTCTCAGTCTCTGTCTCCCTCTCTCGTCCTGCCATCACTTCACACACATCTTACAATGCAGCACAGCTGTTTCCCTCCCTTTCTCTTTTTTTAGACCCCCCAATCCCCATCTCCCTCTCTCTCTCTCACACACACACACTGGCCCAATCTAGAAAAAAAATCCCCACAAGGTATTCCTGTGCCCTCCCCCTTCTCTCTCTCTTTCTCTCTCTCTCTCTTTCTCCCTCACTCACTCACTCTCACACACAGACAGGAGTGGATCTGTTATCTGTATATCTCTCCCATGCTCCCCCTTTATCTGCCTCCATCTCTCTCGTTCTGCCGACCGCCCCTCCCCCATTCCAATAATAAATCTGTGCTCGCCATATATACAGTAAGTATGCCTCCTAAAAAGCAGTGACGCAGGCTAAATGAGAAGAAGAAGAAGTGGAAAGATGGAGGGAGGATCAGTCATTTTCCTTCACTTCACAGGGAGAGAGAGAGAGAGAGAGAGAGAGAGATGGACAGATGGAGAGAGATTGGGAGGCAGGGAGCCAAGGAGGAGGAGGAGGAGAGGCTTTGAGTCATTTTAAGCAGAGGTGAGGCTGGGATAGGCAAATTAGTATTCAGTAAAATGCAGAGCAAGAGTGGCAGAGAGAAAAGCAGGGAGGGGGGGGCGGTTAAAAAGGATGAAGATGGGAGACAAAGTAAAAGCAGAAACTTGGATGGGGTAGAGAAAAAGTAAGGGATTGGGAAGTAAGGGTTAATATCAAATGTACACAAGAAAAAAACAAAAAAGGAAAAGAAAATTGGCGAGACGCACCAGCCAAGCCGTAATCTCCCCAATCCTGGAGAGACACTCTGCGCATCAGCTATATATAGCAGATCAGCTCTTACACTGTGTGTGTGTGTGTGTGTGTGTGTGTGTGTGTGTGTGTGTGTGTGTGTGTGTGTGCGTGCATGTGCTCCTTTATTTTAGCCTGCAGAGGGAAGTGGTGTGAAAAGGCGCATCTGCTGAATGTACATTTCTATATAACACTACAGGTGTGGTGGAAGGGATAGCCTCAAGGGAGATCATCACACACTCACACTGCCTCTGTTTTTATACCTAGTCAGGACGTAGGTCATTCAGGTGTCCAGTATGTATTTCAATGGTCTGTATATCTGTATACTTTCAAACCACCTGCCTAATATTGTGTAGGTCCCTCCCAGCTCTTGACGTGTTGAGGCATGGACTCCACAAGACCTCTGAAAGTGCCCTGCGGTGTCTGGCACCACGACAAACGTTAGCAGCAGAGCCTTTATGTTCTGGAAGTTGTGAGGTGGTACCTCCATGAGCATGTACTTCTTTGGAGCATTTTGTGTAGATTCTAAACACTGCATTCCAGGAGCACCCCATAAGATCCGCCTGATGTTTTGGAGATGCTCTGCCACAGTTGTTTAGCCATCACACCTCTGGTCAAAGTAGTGTAGATTCTTCTGCCTGACCATTTTTTCTGTTTCCAACACATCACCTTCAGAGCTATGTCCAAAACTGTGCCCTATTCATTATGTAGTGCACTACTTTAGTGCCAAATTTTCAGTGCACTGTAACAAACCCCCAAAATACCGTGATATATGTAGCGTGCAAACAATGTACACTAAACGATATGGAACACCCATAATCCATTTGCATGCAGCTTCTCTGAGGAAGAATGACGCTCAGACTCTTTATAAACGAGTGTTGCCATACTGGGCGGACATTAGCGCCCTTTACCAGGACTTGAAAGATCCCCTGTGCAACAAGCAAACACTGCTCTGTGCAAACACTGTCTCACTGCTCAAGTATCACGGCTAATGTGCTCAAAGTTGCTGGGGAGATTCGCCTCCTCCATGTACTAATTAACTTCTCAGAGAGTGCACAGTTCTGCAATATACCTGTACACAGTTCCGCTGTTGGAAAAGGGAATGAGCAGTGATGCTGCATATATGACTTATAAAGGTAAGCAGGTTTTTATATGGATGCATAGTTATACTTCTTTCATTAATAATCTTAGTTATTATTATGTTTCTTAACATTATTATTAAGGGTTATGTGTCTTATCATAGAAAATGTCCTAGAAACATACCATGAAGACATATTTCATATATTTGTGCTGCAAATTAATATACACATTTTTATGATTTTAACAGTTTATTATTATCATATGGTTTGTTTTGATGCATGTTGATGCCCTTGGTAAATTTGGTAAATATACCAAATCAAATAATGGTGTGAAATCATCCTTACTTTGAATTTGTGCCGCAAAATAATCTATAAATTATAAAATGAATATACACATATTTATGATATCAAAAAGTATTATGACCTGTTGGTTTGGAGTACTGTTCTTGATTTTGCTGTTTTGGTGTTTACTTTTGGGTGTTTTTTTCATGCATTTTGGTGTTTTTGAAACATGTTTTGACTGGAAACAACTGTGACAATCTGGCAGCCCTCTGTGCAATGAGCTCACATACATACAGACGTGCCTGAAATCACTCACTACCTTGTTCAATTCTGCTCTCTATAAAAGTGCCTTATGTAGTGATCTAGATTTTCACATGTAGTGGATAGTAAGTAGGGTACAGTTTTGGACACAGCTCAAATCTTTATTTAAAGCGGCATTATGTGAGAACGGGCATTTCTTGCTCCTGGGCTCCCCCTACAGTTGGACATGTGTCATTCGCACTTTGAGCCACCCCTAAAGGACAAGCTGAGATATCCAGAATCGTACTGATGTGAAGGAAACATGTGGACTGACGCTGAG
Source organism: Salminus brasiliensis (assembly GCF_030463535.1). Taxonomy (NCBI): domain Eukaryota; kingdom Metazoa; phylum Chordata; class Actinopteri; order Characiformes; family Bryconidae; genus Salminus; species Salminus brasiliensis. Next base: position 15,522,823 of record NC_132882.1, on the reverse strand, counting down.
TAATGTTACAGGATTTTACACAAATATGACTCGTTTATGCAGCGTTACACAGTTCTCGCAAGTGTTCTCAGGTGTGCCCGTTTCACAAAATATACATAGGGCAGTAAGCAGTGGGCTGAGCCCGGAGTAGCTATAGAAGGGGGGGCCATTCTCCCTATAACAGGTCAGTGGATTATCACAATGATTTTGAAGCTGTTGTTTTGATGGGTAAATTCTTCATAATGTCTACGTTAAGTCCTTAAACTTGAACCATTTCTTTGAAGTCTTTCTTGTTCTTAAGGTTATCATCTCGCTACATGACCCACATACAGTTAAGCTGCAGTTCATTGACAGATCTCCTCTGTAGAGAGGGTAGAATTTGCTGGTACAATCAAGAATTCATAGGATAGTTTATATTGACAAGCTGTCCTGGTCCTAAGTAGTGGCTTTCTCTTTGCTTTCTTGCCATGCACACCATTCTTGTTCGTACACATCCCTGCGCTGTTTACCACGATTTATGTTGTGTGTGGGCAGTACATGATGGATACTGTAGTGGTGGGTGAGGGAGGAGGAGCTGCAGCAGGTGGAAAGTGCGTGAGTGTTTGTGTGATGAGTCTCCCTGGACAGGACTGCCGCTCCTGCCTTAAACTCACTCATTACTGAGTGCTGGAGTGCTGCTGAGGGACTTTCCTCTGTGCCAGCTCTCTCTCTTGCTTTCTCCCTCTCTCTCATTATCACTCACTTTTACGATAGATTTCAAACACTTCTGTTGTGTTTTATTGCTTTCATTGAATTTCTTCCATCTTCCACATCCATAAAGACTCGTGTTACTGCCGGCCCTCTCTCTCCTGCTCCCCCACCCTTCTTGAATGAGTAGAAATAAGATGAACAAAAATGAAAACACCAGCTCACACAATATGCATCACACCGGCTCATTTTGGTGAGCTTGGATTTTTGCCTCTGTGAAAACATACCAAACCAAATATAGGTGCTCTATCATCTACAGGATTTTGTGGATTTTTGTGTTTGGGATGTGCTTTGTTAGCAGGTATTTAACCAGTAGCTCTGAAATTTCATGGGGTATTATTTCGTGTTGGAGTGTTTTTTTAGTTTGGGTAATTTACCAGTACTCCTAGCTCAATGTTCAGAAGATGGTATCTTATATTTGCTTATACTTGGTAACTTTCTCCAGCACAGGCTATCTCTGTTTAAAGGAAAGGTTTGATTGTGCCCCTTGCAATTTTAAACAGGTAGTTCCCTGGCCTAAAGGGTTGGTGCTACAACATGTATTTTGGTTGTAGAGCATGGAAGTTTAGAGTAGTTAGTCAATATTTTAATTATTTATTAAATTATTATTATTTTTAATAGAATGTACATCTTGACAGTAGGGAACAGTGTTTTTCTCTATTCCTTTATTTATTTATTCCTATCCTGTTCCTGTAGTGGTAGCTACTATACAAAAAGCTTGTTTGTTGCAGTAGCAGTCAGAAACAGCATGTATCTTATATAAATAAAATACTTTTTTCTTTAATATATTGCCTTAACCATTCTGCTTGCTGGTGTCAGACTTGTTCAAGCTCCCTGGTCTGTATAAATGTACACACTACATATACTACACACTATATTGATTATTGATAGATTTTTTTTCCTCCAGAAATGTAAAATTGAACATTTAATTTTGACAAAACTGCAAATAGTCAACAGTGCAGTGGGGTATTTATACCCCTAATCAAAGTGTATGTGATCTATTGTATTTATGGCATTACCTACACAAAACAATGTGCCTAAATAGATGAATAGAGTAATTAGATGTGGCTTATATCCAGTCAAGCCCAAAGTGCATGAACACACACACTACTACACACTACTAGTGTGACACACACACACTGTCAATCAACATAAAGGCCCAGATTCTAGGCATAACATTGTCTCTTAGTCATATATTCACTGGAATTCCTAAGGTAACAGGCAGATAAATATATACCACTTTAATAATAAGTGCATTTAACAAGAACAGTGGATTTACAAAGCTTTCCTAACAGTGGTTAATTCACAAAGGTTAGTTCACACCTAATGCAGATGCGAGGCCGTGCGTGAGGGTGCGTACACCTCTTGAAAAATTCAGTCAAAGTCAAAGTCAGCTTTATTGTTAAAACTGCAGTATGTACAGGACATACATACACATGATTGAAAATGTGTTACTCTCAGACCATGGTGCAACAATAAACATTAAACATTTACATTAAACATTAATGTAATGTCATGTGAATGACGTAGTTTGCTTTCATGCTAATTTCAGGTTCTCTTATAGTGTTGATGTCGTGGGTCTTTGGAAGCTTTTTAAAAACATATTTTGCAGCTGAGCTGGACTCTGCTGAGACTGTTTTTTTTTAACTGTAGCTCTGAATGGAGCCTACTGGACTGGAGCCAAAAACAGCTGACCTCATGGAGCAGTTACATTATGCTAATGAGGAAAAGTGTTTGCTTTAGACGCCTAAAAAACTAAAGTCCTGAGCCGAGTCGGCTTAAAATATTATTGCATTTTCAGTATCGGCATCGTTGACTACAACGTGTAATCGCGGCAGGCCTGTTTTAGTTTTATTGGCAGTGCTTTTGTAAACAGTCATTACATGTAAAAGTAAAATTGTGTTTGAACAACCTACATTTATCTGCTATAAAGGAGACTGTAAACTGTCAAGCTGACAGATTCCAAGCTGTCTTGAGATTGATTTATATTGCAAACGTCACAAGATCTCAGTGGAACATGGGTAACTACCTTCATTAAAGTGCAATTTGAAGCAAACTTGTGAGTGTGGCGCAAAGGGGGAGCTTTTGAGCCCCCCATTAGAAATAATTATAGAAACAGGACACCCGACAGCCCAGCATACCTAAACAGGGCCTGCGTAGACGAGGAGTCCAAGGCTGCAAGCAGTAGTAATGGGACTGGGCCTTTTTTCTCCTTGCCTTCTTCATGTGTGTGCATGGGTATGGGTGTGTGTCACTAAAACAGTGTGCTCTGGGACGTCCCATCCCTCCTCCATAATTCAGACGCTCTTTCCCTTTCTCCTTGTTACCCTACTTTGCCTCTAATCTCGTCTAGACCTCCACATGTCAGTCGATCCTGAGTGCCTGCCTATATCTGGCTACACTCTTGAACATACTGGCCTGGCTATCTGTCCACTCCTTTAAACTCTGGTGTCCATCAATCATTTGCCTTCATTGTTTGTGCATATATATATATATATATATATATATATATATATATATATATATATATATACACTCTCCCTTTGGGCCTGTATGTTCTCATACTTGAAATTCTGTCATGTGGGAGAGATATGTCATATCACCTGTAGCATATCCCTTTAGTCAAAAATGTGAAAAAGTACATTTGGAAAATCAGAAAAGCATGACAAATGTTGTCTATCAGCATCTAATGGCATGTCAGCCTATATCAGTTGTTCCATGCTGTTATCCAGTATGTGTTAAGAGACCACTATTTTCTTTTCTGCTGGCACCAGAAAACAGCCCTCCTATATCCGCTATATCAGCATCTGGCTCATTCGTGTTTTTCAGTTTATCAAAATATTAAGGCATACCAGAAACCAGGAGTGGTAGATATTTGGATACCTGTACTTCAGGTTTATGTTGGAAGACATATGGAATATGTGTAACTTAGGTGGCATGGTGGCACAGCAGGTAGTGTGAGTGCGCTGTACAGCTCCAGGGGGTTCAGGTTGTGTGTTTATTGTTGCTCTTAATTGTTACTGTCTGTAAGGAGTTTGGCATCCACATGGATTTCCCCCATGTGCTCCAGTTTCCTCCCACCTCCCAAAAACATGTTTGGTGAATTATCTATGAGAAATGGTACATTGCTGTGAGTGAATGCTGCCTTTAAAGTTCATGTGGTACCCTGCAATGGACTGGTGCCCTGTCCAGGAAGTATTCCTGCCTTGTGCCCAATGATTATAGGTAGGCTCTGGACCCACCAAAACCCTGACCGAGAAGACATGGACTAGAAGTGGATGTGTAGCTTAATTACACTTTAAAAAAGAAAAACTGTAATTTACACTCATATTTTCCTTTAGACTTTCAAAGTTTTTGCCTTTCCCTCATGCCAGCTAGTTCCAAGGCATTCCCATGGGCTGTATAAAATCATCCAACCAAATTCAATATTAGTGGAGCGTGAAACAGCCCTCTGGACTAGAACCATGGATTAGTTGTCTTCATGTACCTTACATGATGTGTAATAGCCTACTATATACTAAATACTATACATTTTACCCTCCTGCCAGTTGGCACACTCATAATCAGGCTTTGCCTGCCTTTGTTCCCAACACTGCGCAATCTAGTGCTTTCCTTGCTCTAAACCACCTCATTTAACTGATGAAGGGTTTGATAATTAGTTTGGGAGGTACATCAGAACAGTGTAAACACTAGACTCTGCAGAACTGGTATGCTCTCTCTCTCCGGCTGGATTTGATTAGCTCTGTTTAAGACCCTCTCTCAGGGCCTCCTTTGATGAAGTGGAATTCTGTGCTGACATCTAGTGGATGAGCCAGGAAGTTCAAGGCTACAGTCAACCCCAGATGAGAACTAAATATGGGTATGTGTCAGTGTGCTGTTTGCGGGTGGAGATCAAACAGATTTTTGACCATGTGTGATCCGGTCATGGCACTCTATGCAGCTTTGTGCTGGGGTATTAATTCTTAGAAAACGTAACTAAGCACAAGTGTGCGATTATGCACGACTGTATGATTATGCACATCTCTTTGGGAGAGCAGAGCAAGTCAAGTGCAAACACAAGTCAAGAGTTTTACGAATGCTCTCAGCAGGGGAGGAGAGAGACAGAGAAAACTGAAAAAACGGATGATTGCGGCCTACTCGCCTCCCTCCGAATGAGGGGGAACAGAATGAGGATGTAGGAATCTAGCTGAGGCATACAGTATGAGCACACACAATGAGTCATGGTGGGTGGGGTGGAGGGAATGGAGGGGTGGGATTGTTCTGAGCTGTGTCTGGCAGTACTCCAAGCTGCACGGACTCCGCTTCCAATGGGCCTCCTGCTGGGAGCTTCACCTTCAGCCTGGCTGCAAAACACTCCAAATCTCTCCCCTTTCCCTCTGTGGAGACCACAGACCACTGACCAATTACCTCAACAACAGTTTCAGCCTTTCTTTAGTATGAAACAAAAGCCTTGGACATAAGAACTGTAGTAATTCAATGATTGCTGTAGCATATTTTCACAATAATTGATCAAACAAAGGGCATTTGGCAGATTCTTTTATCCAGGGTGACTTACATTTAAGTCATGTTATACAGGTTGGTAAATCTAGTGTTAGGAGCAGGGGCAGCGTAGGGAGGGAAGTAGGATTGTGACTGACAGGGGCCGTAAAAATGCATTAACTCAATATATGTCAGAATTGTTAGAGTACTAGGGCCCAGTGTAATATCTTTTTATGGGGCCCAAAATGCCTCGTAGTGCTCCTGGTTAGCAGCCTTGCTCAAGGACTTATTGGTGTAGTGTGGTGTGCTTGCCTGGCCAGGGAATTGAACCCTAGTCTGACACAGGGAAGGCAGTGTCGTTAACAACAATGCTACATCAGCTATCACATTCCTGTAGTGTTTTACAGCAATAGGTATTATAGTCTTGCAGGCTATAGCACACTACAGAACTTGTCTGAATGTACTGAGTGGTTTCTGTAGAAATCCTGAAGACATTTGAGCAGTATTACCTCACTTTTTCCTGAAGCAAAGGACTGATTCGTGTTCAAGAGAGGTTAAAATGTTATTGTGGACTAGGAGGCCTCCTGTGACCACTCCCCGCTGTTATTTTTCACTTGCATTTAAGAAAGAAAACAAGTCGAACTGTCTCCTTCCTGACAGGGGGGGCTGTTCCACATTACCGGTGCAGGGTCCAGTGCTGTTTTCTGAAAAGGCAGCTTCCACTGCATCGGCCTGGGCAGTTAACTGTGTGGATGGGATTTGTGGCAGGGAGCTGCACAGGAACAAATGCTAGATATTTTCCAGGCTGCTGTAGACTGCAGGGGAAAAAGGATAATAATGCACCTGAAACTTTAATAGGCCTGGTCAGGAAGGATAGAGTGTACGTGTGTGAGACAGAGTGCAGCAGATGTGCAGGATGGGTGGAATTGAGCTCTGACGCTGTGGCAGCGGTGAACGTACATCCTTATTTGTTACAACCCTGGTGCCAAGAACAGATCTGCAGGATAAAAAAGCAAAAAAATCTCAGAAAATCTCTGAAACTATCTCAGCATTAAGACTTTAACATACTACAAATGAAGTCCTGCAGTGTATAGCCCCGTTCAGTGGAGGCTTTTGGGCCTGGCGTCGTGTTAATAAGAGAACTGCTAATATCTTTCGGATGATCTCATGTGTTTCGCATTAGAGCTGGAGCTGGCTGTGGAAAACCATATGAGCAGTGGAATAAAGTGAGGTTGACCATAGCCATTGAAAGTTCTTTTCATTTGAAAGTGTTAGCTTTTTTTCTGTTGTTAAGCTGAACTCTCCTGTGGGTTTGGAGTCAATTTGAGCGCAGTGTTTTCCCTAAGCACCGCATGTCCCTTCGCTATCCTTCTTCTGCCAAACGTTGCTCATTTCTGTGTCTGTGTCTAATCAACCCCCAACCTCTCTTTATCTTTCCCTCCCCTCTCTCTCTCTGGCTCTCTCACTCACTCTGCCCTTACAAGGAAAGGCAGGCAGGGTTGATGTCATCGAATGAAGAATGTTTAAAGAATCCTGAGAGGGGAAGAGAGGGAGAAAAAGAGAGACAGCAGAAGGGGGGAAGGAGAGTGTGTATGTGTGTGTGTGGGTGTGTGTATATGAGAGTGAGCTAGAGAGAGAGAGAGAGAGAGGTGTTTGGCATGATAGACCTGACCAGGGTGAAAGTCGAACGAGAAGGAACTTGTTTAGAAGGATGGTGCCATTCCTTTGGGAGACAAACAGGGGGAGGGTCTAACAGCAACAGTATGCGTGTGAGTGAGAAAGTGTAAAAGAGAGAGAGAGAGAGAGAGAGAGAGAGAGAGAGAGAGAGAGAGAGAGAGAGAGCAAGCTCTCCCATTAAAAAAGAGAAGTTTGTATCAGTGGAAAAGGAAGAAGCCAAGACCTACAAAAGGCTGTTCTCAATAGAGAGGTAAGATGAACCTTCCTTTCAACAGATAAACATGAGTTTCGGCCCCTCTTTTTTAACTTGATGTCTCTTTAGACCTCTGGGGTCTGACTGAAGTCGATATTAGTGTCATGGCAACCTGGTGGAGTGTAAAACAATAACAGGGTGACTTCATTGAAAAACATAAAGCTAAACTTCTCCAGAATGGCAACTTTACAGGAGAATGAGAAAACCTTCTAGCTTTCAGTGAAGGTCAATGTAAAAAGATTTTGGAGTATTTCTGTTGGTCATACAACACAATGTAAAAAAAAAAAGGTTTAAATGATGGAAACAGTCAGAAATAACATTGGAGGTAGACTCCAATGCAGGGTTTTTGTGTGACAGTTGCCAAAAGTGAAAGTTAAACAATACCATTAATTTGGTCTTACTACTGTATATGCCTCATTTAGCCCCAGTTTTACAGTCATTCCTGAGTCCAGTCACTGCGTACTTGCCAGATATTCACTCCGTGGTCTTAAAACATGAACATTTAATTTAAAACCACGAACAACAAAACTATTACAAAATAAAAACTATTAATAAAAACTATTTTTAAAAAATAAGATGAAAAATTTAGTATATAAGTATATAAAAGTTTTCCATCTTCCAATTTAATATTGTTTTCTCAAATGATGAGCTCTAATTATTGGCCTGTCAGAAAGTCACAAAAAAAATCCAAACCGATCCAAATCGGTCTGGATAATAAACAGAGAGATCTGTATTTGTGTGTTTGGTCTGAGATTTAGCCCAAAAGTGCTGAAATCGATCAGGTTCGGTCCCAGCGCTGTGGAGAAGGCGGAAGCTGGAACCGGAAGTGAGGGTACATTGCTGGGGAAAAGTTCCCACAGCAACATTTCCAGGTGGAGAAACCCCTTTCCAGCAGCAGCAGCCAAGAAAACACAATGCAGAGAATGGAGCCGACTAAATAACTAATTAAACGCCAGACTGTATTCTTACGGTGATATAAGGTCACTAAGGGAGGGGTTAGAGCCGCAGACCGCCGTTAAAACGAAGCGGAGGAACCGAATCTGGTCCTTGTGGAGCTGCTCGACTCGAGGCGGTTTACGTTACTGACTGTGAAACTACTACTGAGATAAACTCAACCGCACTGCTCTGAACTAAAGTAAGAAATCCGTTCTCATGTTCTCGTGCTTGTTTTTGACAGTTTGGCCGAGTGTAGCTCACTGGCAGTGTCCGCATATCCAGACGTTAGCTAGCTATCTGTATCTGAACGTGGACTGTCCCAGCTACCCCTGTCGTTAGCAGCAGCAGCAGCAGCAGCAGCAGCGGCGGTGGTGATGTGTGTGTTTCTACTGGCTTTAACGCTTAACGATAGCTAACGTAGTCTGTCTGACTGATGGCTGTGACAGAATGACGAGTTGGCTACACTTATATTTGCTCGTATTTTTTTTAAATCTGACTGTCATGCAGTTGTTTATCCCTTTTCCAGCATATTGTGTACAGAATAATAGAGGGGTGGGGCAGTGACTGTGCTTTCTAGTTGAGTCTGACCCCTGGTTCAGGTAGCTAAGATTCATCAAGTTTTGACAGTCAGCTTTGTGTTAAAACGAGCTAGCGACTTAGCTAGCATTGCCTATTTCCTTTAGATGCTGTAGTGTTGGCTGGCAGGTAGCCGGTGTTGTAGCTAGATATCCATATAAGGCTAGCTGCTTATACTCTTCTGAACTGAGTAGCTAGATAACTCCCTTTGGCTAGCTATTGTCTCCATCCAGGAGCACTTTGTTAGTAGTGACTATCCACGACCTAGACGTATATTAATCTGAATTAATTCTATTTAATTATTGAATTATTGACATTTTAAAGTTTAGTCCACAGCTAGGCTTGATCCACATCCAGGAACCCGCCCCGCAGTGTTTATCTTTGGCGAACTGAAAGCGACAGTGCTGCGCTGGAATGAATGAGACTCGGCGGAGCTTCTAGGCAGTGTTGATTTCCTAGCTTGTAGCTCGCTGGGACGAGGCTTAATTTGGAGGTTCCCAGTTTGTAAAGTCAACTGTGGTGTTGGGATGAGAGAGCAGGGCTGCAATCATCACAGCATGATTGTAGCCTGCATGTCCTATTCATTAGAGAAGTGCCTTATTCATCTCCCTGTATCTACTTGTTGCTTGTTGTCCTCTTGTGGAAGCCTAAATTAAATCTGGTTCGTGAGAAAAGCTGCGACCCAATTCGGCTCAGAAGAAAGCACCTATTTATTATTCTCCTGGCTTTTTCACGTGGTGCACATGCAATTAGTGTGAGATCATGGCGCATTCCTCGCCGGGGCGTGTCAGCAAGGGGCAAAAAGGGCCAGACTTCCCAAACGCCACACCGTCATTCATTCAGAGAGCTCCAATATAACCTGTATTAAGGAGCAGGAGACGGAGCTTTGCAATCCCATTAGTCACTGTACCCCGTGTTGTAATCATTAGGCGCTGCCTTTATATGACTGAAGTCCTTTTCCGCTTGTTCAGCATGACGTCATGACCGTGACTGACACCATCGTTTAAAAGTAAAGGAAGGATTTGTAACTACAACACTGCCACGTCTGGACCAGGATTTTCTCATCTCTGAGAAATCTGTTAGCCAGTTAATGCACAGATGTGAATTCTGGTATATGTTTAATGTGCATAAGTGGTGATGCAGATGAAGTTGGGGCTATTTCCTGGATTAGCATTAAAAATGAATGTGACTTTTATTTGTAGACGGTTACAAACGCAGTAAGTTATAGGTGGAAACTTTAACATAATAGATCGGCATCATCTAAATATTCTGCTCCACTGAGATGCGATCTACATTAGCCAGTCTTACAATTAAAACCATAAACAGGTAAAGTGAGTAACGTCATCTCATTACAGTGGCACCTGTCATGGGGTGGAGTATATTAGGCAGTGAGTGAACAGTCAGTTCCTGAAGTTAATGTGTTGGATGCAGAAAAAAAAATGAGCCAACGTAAAGATCAGAGCGACATTGACAGGCCAAATTGGGATGGTTAAACAACTGGGTCAGAGCATCTCCAAAACATAAGGCAGGTCTTGTGGGGTGTTCCTGATATGCAGGGGTCAGTGTCTACCAAAAGTGGTCCAAGAAAGGACATCTGGTGAACCGACGGCAGCGTCATTAGGGTTATGAGCGAAGGATAGGTTGTCTGTTCTGATTCCAGGACTTTTTTTATTTTGGCAGCATAGTTGCAACACACAATATTAGGCAGGTAGTTTTATTGTAATGGCTGTTGAATGTTTGAAATATCATCAAACCTAAACCTTGGTGTACTTGGTATACAGCGTATACATGCATGTGCCTTCACACCTATTTGAGGTATGTTCATCTTGGTCTGTAACCTTTCGCAGGGTCATCCCTCTTGGGGTTGTTGGAAAGAGGGAGAAAGGGTTAGCTAGTTGTTGTTTTTTCTTCTTTTCGGTCAGCGTTGTTGCCCTGGCAGACTCATGAGTGAAGTGTCGTGGAATGTTGCCAAGAGAAATGCCATTAAAGAGCAGCTGTAATGCCAGACATTCCCACATTACATGGGCATGTCTACTCTCATCGTTCAACTGCTGAACATTAAACAGCACCACTAAACTAGGATGAAATTCTCTTACATTGATGGGACGGTAATGACTAGACATTATCCTTATAGACCATAGGACTCCTAAAGTGCATACTGTAGAGCAGGGGGTCGTCATACTAATCCGGGCATAGACGGTGTGACTGCAGGTTTTCATTTGGAACAAGCAGAAGCCAATATGATCTGTTGTTTGAAGACTGAGACTGACTGATTAAACTGGATTCAGCTGTGCTTCTGCTTGATGAAATGAAAACCTGCTGCCACATCGGCCCCTGTCCTGTGACCAAGATTGGTGGTCCTCGCTGTAGAGATTAGCTGCTACCTTCTAAGAATATGTGCATTTGCATGAGTAAAGAACACTTTATTGGACTCTCTGAATGACGTCAGACTCCTGAAATCCAAATGCTTCTGCTGATGCAGATTTTCTAGGTCAAAGCCAGGCTCTTTGGCCTTGCAGAAAAACATGCAGACAGAATTTATACAGCTGTCAGACTTTTCTGGAACTGACATATTCTACATATTTCAAGACTGCATTGCTTAACCTTGACATGTCTAAAAAGAGCGATCTGTATAGGGTGACCTTTTAGAAACGTTTGAACGCTTAACCTGGTCTGAACATGCTCATTCGTAACAAATACAAGTAGCAATCAACCTTTGCAGTCTCTGCTGTTTGTACAGCGAACACCACCCACGTCAGTCCTGATCTGAATCACAGAACAATAATAAATAGATGGGTCTCTGACTAACAACTAAAGACATATGTATTTTTAACAAGCAGCATAGCAGCGGGCATGGAGTACTTTTATGGAAGAAATTAAGGCTCCTCTCATAGTGCGCTCACAGCTGTACTGGAGGAGTGATGAAATGCAGGCGTGTGAGGGACTGGGCTAGGAAAGACCTTTGGAATCTTTACATTGCAGCTGTTTCTCCTTCAACTGCTATGCGCACACACACACACACACACACACACACACACACACACACACACACACACACACACACATTCAACACATCACCTTCTCTCATTCCCTCTCTTCCATACAAGCATAAAATATGGCATTCCTTTAGCTTAGTGAAACTCACTGTTAACTACTTTTTCCACATTCATTGTACATGCACACGTGGCATTGAATAAAATGAGTAATGAAAGATGCACTGAACCTCTGCCTACAGCTATTTGTAAGTCCATCCAGGGTTTTGAGAATGACCAGACAATTGAGTTGATCGTGGGGTGATGGGGCCTCTGTAATAAGTATTTTGTCCATTTTATCTAAATTGGTTACATATGTTGGACTACATTCGAACCTGAGCCAAGAACAAATTGGTAATTGAGTATGTATGAGTCATAGGTTAGTAACTCATCATACTAATGAAACACAACATATCCAGAGATTACAGGTACAAATGGAGAAGCTGTTTTTAGTTTGCACTGTTGGAGCAATAGAGCAACTTGCACTTCACTTTTTCACTGCACAGTGTTTAGTTAAAGGGAACTGTGTTAGAAATGAGGAAATCCTTGTGCTTTCATTGTGAGTAAGGGAACTTCAAAAGTGAACCAGTATTTATATGATACTGGCTTGATTTGCTGTGTAAAAGAATGGATGTGGCACATACGCAGTGCAGCACCATTATTATGTATGAATCATGTTGAAGAAGTTGTTTTGGACTGGGCCTCTTTTTGTTAAACCCTTCCAAATTACTGTCAGAAGGGCAAGTTTAGGAGTCGAATGACTTCACCCTCAAAGTAAGTGTTTGGAGTTTTGTGAAACATACATTCATTCATGTAATGACACATCTGTAAACACATAGCACAATGCTAAAAGTTTTTTTATTTTATTTTTTTTTTATAAAGGGCATATATATACTTTTTTTCTAAAGTTGATTTGTCCTGACCATGGTGGCATGCAGCATTTTCCTTTTTGTGCAACCAAATATTGCAACAAATTTTGCAACAAATTCTGCAACAAATTCCCTTGGATGCCCTTATTAAGGTTTCAGAGTGACTCAGCAGGCTGAGATGCTGACATCATGGCCCGAGGGTCATGCTGCTTCGCCATTAGCAGCCAGAGTCTAAGAAAGCACAACTGTCCATTCTCTCTCTCTCATCACGGCAGATGTCAGAACTGGGAAACCGGCGCTTTCCTCTGAGCGTGTTGGCTGCCTAGTGATGATGCGTTGGTGGCAGTTTGAAAAGAAGCGGTGCCTGACTTTACATGTATCGGATGTGATGCATGTCTGAAGCATTGCAAGTAATGGGGAGGCAGGGAGCTAGTGAGTGAGTGGGTGGGTTAATTGGCTCAGCTATATCAGGTTAAAAATTAAATAAAAAAATTAATAAAGGAAGATAATGTTATAATTATGTCCTAGATATTATATTTAGAGTCCTTTGTGGTGTAGCAGTAAAATCATCCATTGATGCCGCAGCCATTCATGTTGCCCTAACTCTCTCTGCGTGGGTAGGATACCCCCCCCCCCCTTTCTCCCCCATAATTCAGTGTAATGCAAGTCATTGCAAGCATCTGTTGATGTAACAGTGTTTCGTTAGCAGCAGGTCCAAATGATGTGCTTGGCTGGATTTATGTGACTTAAAGAAAGCACATGCTCACCTTCACTCTCCCAGTGACCATGTGATGGGGAAGTTTGTGTTATTGGATGTGTATTGACTGAAATAGGGAAGACATTTGTGCTTAAAAAGTAGTAGTAATATATTAACATACCTGTGAAACTTCCCTAGAAGACCACTGTTCATGATAGGACTGGTACACCTCTCTCTGGCTGGCCTGTGTGAATATTTCATCAAAGCATTTGTCTGTGCATTATTTAACATCTCCTCTTCCAAACTGTAGGAAAAGAGCTGAAGCAGTTGTTCTGTGTGTGAGGCTGTTTGATGCAGTGCCCTAGATCTGTGGTTATCAGCAGGCAAAAATAAACCTACGCCCTGGACCTTTTTCTCCTCACACAGTATGACTTTACTCTTCCATTTGGCTTGTTGAGTGGTCCCTTACAGAGCATGACTGGTGGTTCCTCAGATTTAAGCAAGTATTTTTGAAAAGTCTCTGCACTTGAATGTCACCCTAAGTCAACCATAGGCTCATGCTCATTATTAAGCTGCCTCTTGCTCTGATAACATCAGGGTGTCGGGAATACTGTTGGAAACTGCTGTTGTCTTGCTCATGCTGCAACATGAAAGGTGTTTGAGATAAAGCCATGATGGTGTCTAGAATTCAGCTGTCAAATGGAGCTGTTATTATGGAGTTTCCACCAAAAGGCCTTCGCCAAAACACAGATGTTGGTATGTCACGGATTCGTGTAGTGGTACACTGGGCACGTGTACACTGAGCTTATGATTTGATTTGACTAACGATGTTGGGTTTGTGAGTAGATGTTCTCACCATGTTTCAAGCTAAATTTGAATGACGTCAGTAATGACTCTTCTCTGTTGTTGCATAACCTGCTACAGAGAGGGAGGTGCAAGGAGTGCAGTACATGACAAACAGACTGGTGTGGATGTTGATTGTTGCTGGTTGTTTTCCAGCTTTGGTACATTGCAGTTACAATGCACTTGGTCACATTTTTGCAGTACAATATTGCAATTTTTGGTGCATTGTTACACCGTAATAACTATTTATATTTGCATGTTATGCTGTGTATGTTGCCTACTTTAAACAGTCAAACTTTGGGAAGCAGGCCGCTCATTAATGTAACACTTTTGTCCATGGCATTAGTAGAACTGTAGTTGCCTTTCAGAAATGGAAATATTAGCCTTATATTGCCATGAATTTGAACAGCGTGCCCTAATACAGTCTCTTTAAATGATTGCCTTTCTATGATTTACCAAATTTGCTGTGTATCTGTGTATTGCTGTGTATTGCTCTTGACTCTGCCTTATTTTTGTTTGTTTGTTTGTTTGTTTTTGTCTGTCTTTGAATTCTTACATTTAAAAGTGTTGTATGTATAACTAAAACCCTTCCTAAATTACCCATGATTTGCCAATGAGTTGCCACTGTAGTCTACTGAGACTTATTATACTCCATTAGATAGACTGATTAGCACCTTCAGAACTTCCTTAACTCTGTTCTTGGAGTTGGCTAGTCTCATATGTGATGCAATGGCAGTAGCGGCACATTGCAGTGGGAGTGTAGTGTGTCTTGTGGTTAAACATTAGCCTGCACCATAGCAACACACACAAACATGGTTGCATTGGGACCAAGTTTGACCATATCTGAACTTTCCATAAAACTCTGAATCGATTAGTATATTTATTGTGCTTTCTCAAAACACATGTACATGAGATCATTAACCTTGAGCTCATTTGCAATGATTTGATCTGAACTGTGGCTGTGGTAACAGACCAGACCTAAAGAACTGTTATATCTCCTGACGATAACATGATAGTCAAGTAGAAACAAAAAACTATCAAAAAAAAAAAAAAAAAAAAACTCCCTTGAATTTCCTGTGAATGTTAAACAATGGTCAGAGGATCAACTTATGCATGTTATTCCTTCAAAAGGAAAAGAGTGAGGATTATAGTGGGTTTCACAGCATTGTATCTTCAAATTCTCAACAAGCCCACTCTTGTGTATAAAGAACAACGTCTTTGATTGTAATGCCAGATACATGCATAAAGGCTTATGTCCTTTGTGACCTTTTATGACCCTTTTTAGGGCTTTTGGAAAAGGTAAAGTGAAGTGAAGCAGTGTACTTGAGATGTCAACAAACCGTTAAGGTAAATAGTTGAGAAACCTTTGACATGAGAGGTCTTGCTAAGGCATATCACACACATGCTATATCTCCATAAACCTTTCCTGGTACAGACATGGTAGGGACAGAGTATGGCTTCAGAGTTGTAGGACAAGTAAACTGCAACATGCTTACTCAAACCTCTTCACTTTCTGTTCCTCTTCAACATCTGTTGTGCAGGTCTAAATAATGTTGGCAGGATTCATTCTTAAACCAACTGAAGGTTAAATCAAAGGATTTGAAAAGTTTGCATTCAGAGAGACCCAAGCACAGCATAAGGCTCTGTCGGTAGATGCACATCATTGTCTTGTTCTTCTTTAAAAAGAGGGCTTTAGATTTGAAAATGAGTCAGGACGGGGTATTTCCGTAATGGGCTTTGTGGTTGTTTGTTTAGATAAGTTACAATTGAATCGTGTGGTTCTTAAGGATTCATTTTCCGTGTTCTTTTTTTTAATTTAGAGAAATGTCTTTGGATGACTCACAGAACAAAGTCATTGCAGGGGGCAGGGCAGGAAGTTTCCAAACATTTAAAAGACTGACTGACTGAAAATACGCCTTTTCTTTGCATCCAGTGGAAAGAAGAAAGCAAATCCAGCTGTGTGGAAGGTGCGGTTATGAAGTGATCTCATGGTTTCGCAGGGCCTAATGGCAGGGCTCCAGTTAAATAATTACTTGCTGATAATATCCAGTGCCTGTGTGAAGTGGAGTTAGCAAGTCAGCAGAATCCCTGACTCTCTGTAGAACGATGGCAGTAGCAGCACGTTATGTAATGTGGAACACCTTGATGGAGTGATTGTGTGCTTGGTGTTTAAGCAGTGCAGTTACTGTACATAGTGGCTGTCTCTGACACGTAAGAAATGCAGCCTACTCAGACAGGTTTCTGAGACAGGAAGGCACCTAGTCATGTCTGAATCAAGGTTAGTCATCTATGCTTATGTAAAGTTGTCACACTAGTGAGCTGTTGATACCTTGGCTACGTCCTGACCAGGGTATTATTGTGTTTGTGAGTCAGTTATAGAGACCTTCGTCACTGCACTGCCTTCTAAAGAACTGATTTGTGAGACAGCATGGGCAGGAAGTCATCGTCCGCTATCACCAGTTTACAGACATTGTAATTAATAGGCTGATTCTTCATGATTCATATTGTCACATATTTGCATTGCCATATCTCAAGGTCTTGATGAATTCTTACACCCCTACTAAATAGCATTTTTTAAACATGGTGTAAAAATGCATGGATCAATAAAAAAATAATTTGTGCTTCACAAATTTTACAAAAGTATAAAGTAAAAATAATCTGCTATATGTTTTCATTTTCTGTTTGTGAAAATACACATAAATGTTGATTTTGAGGTAAAGAAGTGTTTCTACCACCATTCAGAGGAGGGATGGTCTTCCCTCCAACATTTTCTATATAATCAGTTTTTAAAATAAGTATTTGCTTCAATCAGAATGTAATGTTTGCTGCCCTATTTATTGAATAGAGAGGCTCATTGAAAATACTGTACTATATAATACTATATGACTTGTGGTTATAGAAATAAAATAAACTTGTTTTCTAAAAGGTTAGAAGATGAAGATATAGCCAAAATGGTAATTAACATATTTAGTACATATTGAATAGTACAATATGAAAGTTACCATTCATTATTACGCTTTGGGATGAGCAGTGTAACGTGTCGGAATTGATTTATAGTTGTGACTAGTAATGATGAACATTGCTTGCCGAAAAAGAACACCACAAAATTCAGACACACATAGATAAATAACTGATGTATGCCATTGTGACCTAAAATACAAATGGTTTTAATTTTACAGCCAGTGTTTATAGTTTATCATTTAAAATAATATTTATTTATAGGGGCAGTGGTGGCTCAGTGGTTAGAGCGCCACGCTATTGATAACAAGGTTATGGGTTTGATTCCCAGGCTCTGCAAGCTGCCACTGTTGGGCCCTTGAGCAAAGCCCTTTACCATCCCTGCTCCCCGGGTGGCTGCCCACCGCTGTGTGTGTGTGTGTGTGTGTGTGTGTGTGTGTGTGTGTGTGTGTGTGTGTGTGTGGTTAAATGCGGAGGAAACATTTTGCTGTACATAGTACAGTGGCAAATACGTGCACCTTTGCCTTTATTTGGCTGAAGACTCCAGGTGTTCAAGTCTGACATATGTTGTTGTTCTGCTGTTCTCGAATAACCTGTAAGCTAAATGTAATAGACAGTGAGTAAGTGATGATTTTTTAAAAATGTATTTATTTATTTATTTTATAGATCAAGATGGAGGACTCCAATGACAATAAGCCCTTCATGGTAACCTCCTCCCTGTCTCTCAAAGTCTCGACCCCTTCCTTCTACAATCAACCAAAAAAATTTGCCTCTGTAGCACCTCCGAAGCCCAAAGGACCGTCTAACCCGTCACAGCCCTCACCCTTCTCGTCATCAGTTGCAAGCACAGCAGTGATTGGTCGGGTTGGAGAGATGCCGCCACCCCCTTCGGCCATTGATGGTGAGACAGATTGTGTTTTGAGCATATCTACTTACACATGTTTGTTTTTGTCCCACCCTGAAATCGGTACTTGCTTTAGGTACGAGCAGGATATAAAATATTTTTTCTTCAGATTGTTTTTGTAGGTTGATCAAGATTTAGCACCTCAGTGACCCCAGATTCTATATCCTGGCTGAACACAACCACATGGTGTGAAAATGTTCTGGGGAAATGCTGCGGTAAAAGCATCATTACACCCTCCCTCATCCTTATATGTGCAAAGCAGTGAGAAGAATTGTTTGAGGTTGATTGTCATCAGTACTGTGGCTAACATCAACCCACGTGTTTTGTGACCTTGTCTGTCATAAGACTAACAAGGTGGAAAATGGCCTTTTTTTCCTTCCTCCTTTTTCTTTTACTCCTAGGGACAGTGTAAGGGTGGCGTTAAGAAGAGTTAGTGTGCTGAAAACTGAGGCTGTGTTGTCGGGAAAACAAGCTTGTCTGATCATGCATATTAGCTCAGCAAAAAATTGTCTGGATCCTTCTCTCAGTATGCCACTCATGAGAAAACCAATGCGTAAATAGGCCTGATTAGACAGACTTGCTCTACAGCTTGTTATGAATTTTATCTGGAATCTTACCTTAGCTGGAATACCTACTTGAAACAGCCAGGGTGTTACTTGCACATGCCAGATTTATCCTTGTTGTTTAGCATTTACTTTAAGTCTTTGGACAATGGCATACTTCATTTTAACCACCTGCATTTAGCTTACCCACATTGTGGTGGTGCAACATTTTTCTGCATATCCGTAGATTATCTCAAGCATTAGGAGCTACACTATGTCCAAATGTTTGTGGACACCTTTTCTAATGAATGCATTCGGCTACTTTAAGTTCAAAATAAAACTTTATTGATCCCGAATGAAATTGCAGTGTCACAAGACTGTACATATTTCACACGGGAAGGCATTCAATATTAGAATAAAAACAACAAAAGTTATGTGTTATTACACTAATGTAGAAATGAGGTAGTAGATAAAAGATTATTACTAGGAGCCACAGTGACAGGAGAGTGAAACTGTAGTAACAGGAGCAGGACAGATAGAAATAAGTGCAATGAGTGCATGAAGTAAAAATAATAAACTGACATGTACTAGTAGGTTTAACTCTGCACAGTTCAGACAGCAGGATATCAGTAGTGTCCTTGCAGTAAGGAGACCCATAATTGAGTAGCAGTCTACCACTGAACGTGCTTTATGTTTCTTCACTGTAGCGTGCAATAGACGTGGACTCTCTAGAGCAGATGAACACATGGCACCTTCCTAATGCCAGGCATGTTTTAGAGGAGTATAAAGTCCCAGAGCAGTATAGTATAGTATATATCAACTAATTGAAACATCTGAAAGATTCCTGGACAGCACAATAACACTTTTCTTGACGACTAATGATTTTGCCCAACAAGGTCAACAATGACTAAAACTGCCTCTACTATTTATGGTGGTGTTGAGTCTTGCAGATATCGCATCAGTTTCTGGCAACATGCACCACTAATGCTCTGAATTAGTTCGAGAGAACAGCGCAGCTATTTTGTACATAAATAGTTAAAAAAAAGTATACTGCTGTCCATCCTACAGGTAATTCTGAAATTGTTCCACATTAAAGTGTGAACCTAAATAATGGACAGCCATTGGCCATTTGTGAGAAGCTTGTCTTTCTCAATATCTCTCAGTAGAACAACATTGTGAAATCAATTAATGTTAAACCACATTTGTTGCAGCAACACCTTCTAATTCTTGCAAGTAACCAGGAAGGTGTTCATGTTGCTCCTGCCAGGCAGCAGCAACCACTATGGCCACATTTTTTACAACATGGCCACTGAAAGTAAACTTCATGTTTGACTCAGTTGAGGTAGAAAAGAGACATAATGCCTATAAAATTGTCTCTGAAATAATAAATTGTGATCTTTGTCTGTGTTTTTCAGGTAAATTGAACTCCAGCATTAATTAGTTTGCAAAAAGACTGAAAACAACAGGGTGCTAGAGATACAGTACAGCTGAGCCTTTGGTGTAAATTTTATTTTAGTGTTATTCAATAAAATGTGTTGATGGCTGCCAAGTAGCAGTCTGTTTCCTGAGATATGCTGCCAACTGCTTAGTTTGGAAAGTATCCGTTTTGAGCAGTACATTCTTTTAAGTTGATAGGTGCATTTATTATTGTGTTGTTGTTATTATTATTATTATTATTATTATTATTGGTGTTAAGAGCTAAAATGAGTCAATTGAATATATGTTACATTTACTTTCTTTGTTTTTGTGGTTGGCATGACTTTAATCCAACTCACTTCCCTTGACCAGACTTTCCACCCCCTCCTCCTCCACTGGATGAGCTGCCTGCACCTCCCCCAGAATGCCAGACCACACCCCCTGCATCTGATGCCCCTCCTCCTGCATTTCCTGCCCCTCCCCCAGTTGCAGATGACTTGCCACTCCCAGCACCTCCTGAAGATGTCATCTTTGTTGCCTCAAATACCTGTCCTGCTCCACCTCCTCCCCCTCCCCCACCCCCTCCTGCACCTCCGCTCCCCGGGCCTGGCACAGGCGCCACCTTTCAGGTAAGAAGTGGGACATAGACTTAATATGACTTTACACATAATGCATGACATTGATTTTGTGCTATACTTACACTAAGAGTGTTTGGGTGTTTACACAATGAGCGTGTTTGGATGTTTCCCAGTGGCGTAACTAGGATTTTTAGTTTTAAATGAGCCCAAATGCAAAATGCCTTAGGTCTGGTCTGCATTGCTGGTATTTATGCCATAGATTATCCTGTGTTTATTGTAATACAATACACTCTTAGACATTTGAGCGTCTTTATATCTGAAATTAAACTCCAGCTATGAAGTTTGCGTGGACTAGTAGTTTTAATTCAAGGGTATGTCTGTGTGTATTCTGTAAACTGTATAGAAATTGTCCCCCCTTTTTACATGTACTTAACATCATTCATCTCGTACAAGAGAGCTAGCAAAAGGACTGGAGTTATTTCTCGATGTGATACAGAAATTTTCTGCTGTACAAATCAGTCACACTACAATCAATGACACTACATAGCACTAGGAAATAGAGGTGTCTACAATAAAAGTACACCACCTCAACCTTAGACCATAATTACCACAAAGTACAAACTGGTAAGAGTAGGAGTTTAAGGGCAGTGTCTTAGACAATGGAGAGTGATCGATGGAGGAAAATGGTCTAAACTATACCTCCTATTCTGTGTACCAGGGTGTCATGGGCACAAATGGCTGTCATTGAAACTTGTTCATTTGTCTTTATTTGTGACATGGTTACAGGCATCATAATGACGAATTCTGAACAGCACAGAAAAATCTTAACAGCTCAAATTGAACCAAATATAATTTAGGTGGAGCTTCACAACACCCCCAAACATATTACTAAAGCAAATGCAAAGAAAAAGAGGTTTTCAGGGCCAAAAAGTGGAATGTGCTTGACTTGCCAAGTCAGTCATCTGATCTGAATCACATTAAGCATGCATTACACTTACTAAAGGCAAAAAACTAAGCAGGAACTAAAACTGGCTACATTACAGGCCTGTCCATGCATGCAGGGAAGGCATCCAGCGTCTGGTGAGGTTTACATGTTGCAGACCTCAGGGAATCATTGATTACAAAGGATTTTTAAACATGCATTAAACATGACTGCTTTATTTGTCATTTGAAGAAAGGAGGATTATGAAATGCCCTTGAATTAAAGCTGTATTTCAGTACTTTCAGAATGTTTTGGTGTGTTTATGGAACATTAAGCAACAGGCTGTAATGCTACGCAATAGTCTAAAAACATGACCGAGTTGCAGTTTCGTAATTCTCCACTACTAGATTTTTGGGACTATGTAACTCAAAATGGAGCAACAGAGCAGCCACTTAGTTGTTGCAGTTTACCTTCTGATACATCACACATTAGTTGATTAATGAGTCCTAATGTGCTTAGTTGTTTAAGAACTGGCCAGTCAGTTAACTGAATTGAAAAGTTGTGCGCTGCTGGTCAAAAGTTCTGTTACTGTGAATAGTTAAGTGGATAAAAGGTAAACTTCTCTCCAAAATGCACAGCCTTTAAAGCTTTAACACTCAACATTTCAGTCAAGATTGGTGCATTATTTTTGTGATGTACATGTTTAGGGTAGGAAAAAGGAAAAGAGCATGTAAAAGTTTAAACTCATAAATTTCACCAAGGTCTCAGCATTAATTAGCTTGTTGGAAATATGACCTATCACAATCATTATTAGTAAAGGCAAAACTTTGTCCCAACAATCAGCAGCCATGGGGTCTACTAAGTAGCTGCCCAGCACTCTATAAGATTAAAATAATTGTCTGACAAAGCACGAAAAGGCTAGCCCGAAAACTCCAGAGGAATTTAGCAGACTCCACTGTTCTGCAGTTCAGGGATGCCCCTTATGGAACAGTTATCTAAAAAAAAAAGCCTGCATCCTCACCTTGAAATTTAGTATCTGATGCTTTGCAAAAAGACTTTGTGAAAATCCCTCAAACCAAAAGTGAGTCACTAAGCTGGCTATAAATTTCTAAACCTTTACAGGCCTCGTCAGAGGGGGCTTTACTAAGCAGGGGGTCCAGACCATTTTTCCTTTTTTGTTATTGTGAAACCGATGGAAAAGATGGAAATTATATAATAAAATAATCTAGCTTTAAACATCTTTAAAGTTATGCCTTTTGGAAATCAGGTCATTGTTTACTCGCTTTGTGATGCACAGCAGCAGATGTTTTGCTCAGGGGTGCCCAAATGCAACTATCCACAGTTATGAACGGCTCTACAAATGCTTTTGGATTGTATTATGTTAAGCTAAATAGAGAAGTTTGTGTCCTCTTTCCTCATTATGGTTTTCTTGAGAATGTGAAAGCCTTCAGCACTTATCTCCTGTGAGGCGCACCAGTGTGCAGGCAGCAGCTTCCCTAGCCACTGATATGCCCATATAAGCACTAGCTCTATTTCTAGCTGTGGCATTGTGGGATGTGTGTATCTATGTGGCAATGAGGCAGCATCAGTATGTTCCAGTGGTGGGAGGGATTTTTGATAAACAATTCTCATAAGAGCACATAGACCTAAAACAAATACAGCGACCCTTCTAGTTTTTGAAAAATACACTTGCTTTAATTTTAAATAAATACTTGTATGTTAATTTAGTTTTTACCACTCTCTGATTTGACAATGTTTGGTGCATTAATTGAACATTTAAGCTGCAAGCAGTAAAACATTTGTTTTTGAAAAAACATAATAAACATAATGTTATTGTAATTATATATTTTAATAATACCTAACTACTAGATTTTTTTTTTCCCCCAGTTACTATGTGAATCGCAACAACAGATCAGAGCATCTACACAGTTGTTGCAGTTACCTTCTAATGGGTCATAATTATAGGCAGAATACACATGGTACAAAAGAGACAATGTTGTGATAATGGCACATGAAATTATCAGCATATAGTGTGTTATTCTTAATATAGATACTGCCTTTCAGAAAAATCAAAAGCATTACCAATGTGGGTAGATTAAACTGCATTCATGGATCTAATTCCCTCATTCCCTGTTTCAGTCTGCCTTTCTTAGTTGCTCCCTCTCCCTCTGGTGTCTTATTTTCTGTTTTTCACTCTTTTGTTCTCCACCCTTCATCATATTCTAACTTGCACATCTGTTTTTCTACACCTCTCTCCCCTGTGTAGAGACCACTGGAGAAGCAGACTAGTTTCGACCGACAGCTGGACTCTTTAACTGATATGTTATCAGAAATGGAAACTAGAAGACCATTCAACCCGAAGGTACATGCATGTAAACATGACCTGCTGACTGCTGATCTTTCACGTATAACCTTTCTTGGCATTGATGTTGAAATGGAAAAACTGATGCATACGTTCACATGTTCGAATGTCTTGTTTAGCCCAGTCAGCTGTTGTCAGCGCCAGCCCCAAAGCCACCACCCACGGCCCCCAAACCCTCACTGTCCTTCCTGCCCCCACCGGAGCTGCAGGACCGCCCTCCCCCAGCCCCATGGGCTGAGGAGCTGCGTGCCCGGACCACCCTCCGACAGACAGGTCCAAGTGCAGCATCTGCTCCAGCCCCTACCGCACAGCCGTTGGCTAAAGGCCCTGCAGCCACTCCCAAAACTACTTTCTCTCCCAGCCAGCACACTTCTAATTTCGGCCCCAAGCCAAGTGGTTTTGCAACCTCTGCAGGTACCAGAGGAATTAACAATGTCGCCTCCCACATCTCTTTCCCTCCACCTCCTGCTGCGCCTCCTGCCGCACCTCCTGCTCCTCCAGCAAGTGTTCCCAATCCTGCTCCAGTTTTCAGTCATTCAAAACCTGTTCCAGTTTTCAGCCAGGAGAAAGTGAATCCATCCATTCCAGCTGCCCCGCAGCCCAAGCCAGCTTCATCACCGATCTCGTCATACAACAAACCAATAAGCAACCCATCTGCACCCAAAGTACGTGTGGTAATAGTGTTAATCACAACTTTTGATAAGATGCACAACTTGTGTTTTTTGCACTCTCCTTGACTTGTGTTCTAGGCAAGCTAATGTTTTACTTTGTTTTAGGCTCATGGAGCAGGTGCGCCCCCTGGTGGTGTTCCTCTCTCAATGAGAGAAGTTGAAGAGCTGGAGAGAATGACCAAGGACTTCATTAAAGATATGGACAAAAAGGGTCCAGTTATCACCTCTGCACCAACAGGTACTCTTTATAAAAATGTCATGACATGATGTTGTGATAATTAACCTATTGAAAGTATAGCACTGCAACCCTACCGAAGAACTGCAAAGGTGCTCAGGCTGTGTATCTGAAAAATCACTTCCACGTACACTTATACATCACATCTCCGCTCCAACAATTGAATACATACTCTGGATTAGTGATAATTGTTTATTTCAGTGAATTCTACCTAATATACATAGGATTTCAATTAGCAAATTCCCCTCTTGAACTGTAACTCTGTTTTTGTGATTGCAGAGGTGTGTGGCAAGTGTAAGGAGGCTCTATCTAGGTCCCAGCCGGCAGTCAGAGCAATGGACAAACTTTTTCACTCTCACTGTTTCTGCTGCGTGAGCTGCCAACGCCCTCTGCAGGGCATGCAGTTTTATGACCGTGATGGAACACCAGAGTGCGAGGACTGTTATGTGGTGAGTCAGCACACACATCATTACTCCATGCTCTGCCTCTTGCACTTATCCACTCACACCCAAGCCTTTTTACTGACAATTACCTGAAGATAACTGCCCTTTGAAAGCCGAAGAGAATCTCTCTAAAGCTCAGTTAAATGTTCCCAGGAATGTAATTTAAAGATTTGATCTCTAGCCTGTTTCACATAATTCCTGGCTTTCTTTGACTCATGTCTTACTAAAGGGCATGTGTATAACCTCTTATTTTCAGAATAGCATGCGATGAAACGTTGAAAATTTCTTAACATAACTTCTACACACTTCTCTCTTATTTGTGTGCATGCATTCAGAATTCTCTGGCGATTTGTTCCCGCTGTGGCGAGCGAATCACGGATCGTGTGTTGAAAGCAGTGGGCCAGTGTTTCCATGCCCATTGTTTCCGATGCAGTGCCTGTCGCTGCACACTGGAGGGTGCTCCATTCATCACTGATGACGATAACAACCCTTTCTGTGTCCCTGATTATCATCGGTAAGGATCTGCACCACCCTCAGTCCATTATAGTAAACATAATACCGTAACACCTTCTGATCACAACTTTAACTCATCTGTAAATATATTAATGGGCTACTGTTGGATTGCAGGCGTTTTTCTCCTCTGTGTGTGAGCTGCAATGAGCCGATTGTTCCTGACCCTGGCAGTGAAGAAACGGTCAGAGTCGTTGCCTTGGAGAAGAACTTTCACCTTAAGTGCTACAGATGTGAGGTATGAAGAGACTCTGTTAGTTTGTGTATGTGTGTGTTTTATGCTCTGTAATTTCAAGAAAACTGTTATTTTCAGATGCCCTAAGAGCATGGCTCACTTCTTTACTCCTTGATGAGCGATAAAGTGTGAAATAATATTTGTAAATAAAAATAGCATTCCTTTAAAATGGTTACTGAATATTTGCATTAGCATTTAGAGAGGGATCAAATGTAATAAAAACCCACGTGCAGGAATCTGAAGGAAGTTCCAATGCGGCACTCCAAATTGATGTAGAATGCGTGTTCCCGTGGCTTTTGGAAGAACTGGGGTGAGCAGGCATTTCAAGCAGTTTCGGCTGCTTACATCAGGGAACAAAAAAAAATCTCCACTTTCCATCTGCACAGATCAGTGTTAGTTTGTGTATAATCAAACTCAAAATGAATCAAAATCTCCATTTCAGCTGTGGGATCGGACATTTCCCAGCCAGTGAAACCTAACTAATATCTGCTTTTGATCCTGGTTTATGTTCCACACTGTAGTTGTTCTTGCTGTTGTCTTACTCTGTTCCCCAGAGATAGCAAACCTAGCAACATTGGCAACAAATCAGTCAAAAGATTGGTACGCCTTAGAGCTAGCAAAGTTAGCTGTTAGTTTGTGGTGTTTCAGGCTGTAAGAATGTCTCTTTCCATAGGAAGTGGGCAAAGTGGGGCAGTGGGGACTCAGCGGTTACTGCACTGGGCTGTTGATAACAAGGTTGTGGGTTCAATACCTGGCCTTAGCAAGCGGTCACTGTTGGGCCCATGACCAAAGCCCTTCACCCTCTCTGCTTCCCTGGTGCCGCAGCAGTGGCTGCCCACCACTCTGGTCACGTGTGCTCACTGTCCACTGCTTGTGTTTGCTTCACTAGTGTGCGTATGTTCACTACACAGATGTGTTAAAGGCGGAGGCCAAATCCTATCTGTGTCCAGCACAAATGGTGAACATGGTTGTCTTTGTGTTTCTGGCTTTCTAAGAAGCAGTAGTTTGGCCCCCTTGACACTGGACTGCATTTAATGTGGCCCATTACCTAAAATGACATTTCAGACCGTCTAGACCTTTTTCTGTGAGTAGTGTTAGCATGCTTCCTACTCTGTGAGACCTGCTGTAAATCATTTTCTGTAATTGGAAACCATAGTTGTCCAACTTCAGGCTGATTTGTTGCTAACTTCCTGAACAAAGGAGAGAGAGAGGGTGTATTTGGCAGAAATTATCAATAGTTTAGAAACTGCCTCACTGTTTAACAGCTGTTGGGTATATGCCATGCAAGAAGTATTGATGATTTTTTTAGTAAATAATTCATTTATATAATTTGAATGCTTAATGGTTTCTCTTTTTAAATGCGGTCATTACTGATGTTTTATTTATCTGATACTGAAATACTGAACACCCGCGTTTCTCTCTTTGGTTGCAGGATTGTGCCCGCCCTCTCTCCATAGAGGCAGATGCTGATGGCTGTTACCCACTGGATGGAAAGATTCTGTGCATGAAGTGCCACACGAAGCGTGCCAAGCAGGCCATGCAGTGATTGGAGGAGGCCATAGTCATTTGTGCTAAAACCAAATCTAAGATACAAGTTTGACTGCGCTTGGATTACGTGGTTGCCGCATTGTTTCATGCGTGTTATGTAACTCCTTTCTTTGCCCTCTCTTGTAGCTCTGAATTATTTTTTTCCCCCTGTGTCCCTGT
Organism: Salminus brasiliensis; assembly: GCF_030463535.1. NCBI lineage: Eukaryota > Metazoa > Chordata > Actinopteri > Characiformes > Bryconidae > Salminus > Salminus brasiliensis. The sequence continues at coordinate 15,495,252 of NC_132882.1, read as the reverse complement.
TCTCAACTTCATAAGGAAACACAGGGCTTAATTACTTTTTCAGCTCTGTTACTCATTTAATGCATGGCCTTTAGATTCAACCCCGTTCGCCTATCACCAGCTAGCGTTTCTCAGAGATTGACTTCAAGATCACAAGCACACCACCTCAGCATGTGGTTGAGTTTTGAAAATACTACACTGATTTTAATATGTAAAAGTAAAGGTGAGACTTTAGGGTTTAATATGGATTTGGACCTGTTCATGACGATGGCTTCATTGGCTGGTTCGGTGCAGAGGTAATGTACTGTACTGAAGCCCCAGCCCAGCTGTCTGCCTTCATCAATGCCTTCATCTATTCCCAGCGTGCCTCACACAGGCAAAACAGCAACCCTCATGAAAACCTTCCACCCCAGCCTTTTGAACAAAAGACATTGAGGAGAGTTAATGTTGCCTACAGATAATAGTAACACTTAAATAGTGAGTCGTTTAAACTGTGTCAAATAGTGATTCAGTTCAGTTATTTGACCACTGCTTTTAGTAAATGTGTTCATAGACACATAATTCATAGATGCATGCAAGGACTGATGGGGAGGAGGGAGACATAAGGACAAAATGGAGGGGTGGAGAAAGCTTTATTTGTGTTTATTTTGCATGCAACAAGTATTGAACAATGATCAAAGATAAAAAAAAAACTCATTCACTAATGTAATACCTAGTATCAGATAATTCAAAGTATTGCTGATAACATAAGTGAAGTTTTCATGACATTGTGTAATCATGTGTAATAAAAATGTGACTCCTAAAGACATGGACTATCCTCCAAAAGAGAGTTGTATTACCATTGCTCAGTTACATTAGGTCTGATGAATATTTTAATAATAAGTGTTTCATTACATTAGACATTAGAGATGGCCAGTCATAAGAGGCCTATTTAGGGATAATCCTTTAGTCACAGCTTTTAAAAACACTATTAGCATAATGGTTATGGTTAGGATTTTTGCACAAAGGCCTTAAAGGATTCAGTAGCTGACGTTAGCCAATAATACACAAATTCCTCTCCTGCACCTGTTAGCAAAAACTCCTGATGTGCTACATTTAATATGAAAGTCACTTCTAGAAAGGAACTTCTGAGTTCTGAGTATTGTGTGGAAAATGCTTAGAATCTAAGTAGATAACATTCCCTTAAAATGCATTTTATACCCACTGCCTTCACTTTTTTTATATTTATGTTGTATTTTTCTACACTTGATCATGAATGTTCCGCACAGTATTGCTCCGTCTCCAGACATATTTTGTTAAACGACTTCACAGCAGCCTGCTCTTTTCAGCTTTTTGGTTTGAATACATAGGCAGTAAGTTGTTGTACCATCATGTAACCTTTTTCTTTTTGTTCGTATTCCTTCTATCCAATATTTCCTGGTCTTTTTTTGAAATTCCTATAATTCCTGATGCAATCAAAAAGGATGGGTCCCATTCTTTTATATATATAAAAAAAAAAGTCATGACCAAATGTATTGTCATATGATTCATCCATTAAGTGTAATCACGTTTTCTCATGGTCAGAAGAAAAATAGTTTTACTGCAGTTTACAGTATATGATTGACATCTATTTTAAGTTCCTTTGACTTTCATTCATTTACTACATATATACACAATTGCTTTGTTTTTTTGTTTTTTTTTTGCATACTGAGCATTTAAATTCCTTTCTGATATGTGAATGTGTGTATGTTTACGGTCTGAGGTATGTCAACGTGTTGTTTTTGCAATCAAACTCATTTGTACTGTATTATAAAATAAAAGTCAGTCATTTGCTCAAATTCGGAGCTGTTTCTGTTTCTTTATTGGACAGCAGAAGTGAATTAAGGTTCAGGTTGCAGTAAATTGCAACATCTTATCTTACAGCTGACTTGTACTGGACTTCAAATTTGCTGACTGGTGGCTCTGTATTAGACAGCCACCTTTCTTGCAGCTGAAATAAGCATTTACATATATCTTTATTTTGGGGCATGTCTATCAAGAAATTTTAACCCAATGAAAAGAACAACTGGCAGACTCAAATCCTGTCAAAAAGTGAAGAGTTGTAAAAATGGAGATACAAGATTGTTGCATGACCACATCGATCTATAGGAGCATGTACTTTTATTTAGTTAAAATTGTGCTATTAGATGTTTTGCAAAAAATCTAATTTTGTATCATAGCAGCTGAATTTCATGGTTTGTAAAATAACTCAAATCTGCAGCTGAATTAGATTATTGATAATGTATTTAATTGGAACATTAGCCATTCAGACTTCTATATAGTGTATATTTAATACATAGTAAAGACTACACAGTACTTAATTTCTCTCTTTCAAATCTAAAATAAATATGAATGAACAGAAAAACTTAAAAGTAAAATTAACTATTAAAATTCCACTCAAATTCAGGTATTTTCATTCAGGTTGAAATTCCCTAAGGCCTGATTCTAACTCCATATCTTTCAAACTCGTATAAATGCTGTCTGGCTGCTGTCTAACTTTTTCTGCATGTGTTTTCTATCCAAGTCACCAAACGCGCTCGATCCCATGCAGTGTGCGTGACGTAGTGCACCACCTCTCAGACGTCTCCGCTCCTTCTATCAGCTCACACCAGCCTCACACTCTGCTGATAGCGCAGAGTGTCGACGTATGTGCGTGTGTATGACAGAGAGTGGTTCAGTAGGGCTCCACTGACCTTGAAGAGGTCCGGTCTGTAACAAGAAGTCAAAAATAACCCACGACTTGTTAATTCGTTTCCTGTAAGTGAAAATTCCAGCACCTCTGGTGGCCTCCCAGGCCAGTTTTTTTCTTGTAGTTGCTCAGATGAACGGATACTTCATCTGGATCCTGCTCAGGCACGCATTATCTCATCCATATAAACACATGCGAGGCCTGAGAAGACCAGAGCCAGATGCTATGACGGAGTGAGAAAGAAAAGGAGAAACGTAGAGGGGTCTCTGCGAAGAGGCCAGGTCATTTGGCTTTATCAGCATGTGAAGGAGGGAGCAGAGAGGGTGATGAGGAAAGATAGTGGGCAGACAACTGCATAGCTGACGGAAGGGAAGACAGAAAAGGATTCTTGCGAAAGAAAGAAGGCGCAGATGTCAGCAGGACTCACAGGGAGAAGGAATTCTGATGCTAGACAAGCCTTGAGAACAAGTGAAAAGAACAAGATGGACCCAAACTCGTCTGTTCTGCAGGTACAGCTATTAATAAACATCAAGACACTTTTATTCTACCAAGAAGCAGGAAATCGCTTCAGCTTTTCAATTTCTTGTTTGGCAAATTACACAATGTCTAAAGTCTTCTGAGAAACCTTGAGTATGATCTGTTGTTATACATGTTTATGGCCTCCTTTTGTCTATGAATCTGTACTGTGAAGTTGTAGTATTTTTACACAAACCCTCTGCTGAGCTTCTCAGACTACTGTATGACTAACACCTACAATCAGCCATTCATGACAAACAGAAGAAAAACAATCCAGAGCACACCATCAGCCTAATGCTGCAAGTTGTCAGTTCAATGATCCAGATTGAACAGAGAGAACCAGAGTGAACAGATAAGATTCTCTCAGCAATCAAACAAACACAGTTAGGACAGGATGGCGTACCAACCAGATATTTCCATGTGCTTGTGTTTGTTGGTGTTTGTATGCTTGATGTACTCTGGATTTAACTGATGTTCAAGACAACACACTTTACCTTCAGACTCTTGATCCCTCTTCAGGTAACTCTCCAGCGTTCTCAAGAACAGCCTGAGCCTGAAGAAGCAAAGTCATTGGTGAGGACCAAGTGGATTAAGCCCCTATTGGTCCTTTTTGTCTCCTTCCTCATCGGCACAGTGATAGGGTTGGGGCTTTATTCCCATTTCAAGGCCAATCAAGGTAACAAAATGCCTTTGTTTGTTAACAATACTGTGGTCAGGGGCGCCATATAGTGGGGAAAGTTAGGGCCTGTGATTGACAGGGGCCCTAAAAATATATATGAATTGAGAAATATGGCAGAATTGTCAGAATTGTGGGGCCCAGTGTATTGTCTTTTCATGGGGTCTAAAATCCACCTGTTTGTGGGCCACTGAACAGTAGTAGGGTGATCTGTGCTGGCTGTGTGCATAAAAAAAAAAAGTACGGCCACGTTGTTTCTGAATGGACGGACTAGGTGTGAATTTAATGCACTAATTAATTCCTGTATACACTCACTGAGCCCTCGCCTGGGCCTCCCTGTGCTCTCAAAATAGCTTCACTCCTTCCTATCGTGGATTCTACAAGATGTTGGCTATGGCTAGATTGCATCATGCGATTATTGCAGATTTGTTGAGGAGCACAGAGTGGCTATCTGAGTTACCATAGCTTTTACTGTCAGTTTAAACCAGTCTGGTCATTGTCCGTTGACCTCTATCAACAAGCCGTTCGCATCCAGAACTGCTGCTCACTGGATGATTTTTCATAACCACACTGTTCTAAGTGAACTGTAGAGACTGTTGAGCTGAAGATCCCAACCAGCACCAGCACTTCTAGGAACACTCAAACTAGCCTATCTAACCCCAACAATCATGCCATGCTCAAGACTACGGAGATCACATTTTCCCCATTCTCACAGTTGATGCCATATAATTGGCTAATAATAATTTCATGAATTAGTAGGTTAGTAGGTTAGTAAGTTTCCTAATAAAGTGATGTGATCTGTGGAAACATTTAACACTGGGGATATTCATCTCCCTGGCCGATTTTAATTATTACCTGGATGAATTTAATGAAATGCTCTTTGCATCACTCACATCTTTTTCTGACCCTCTTTGTGCTCTCTCTCTCTCTAGCCGCTGTCCCCTGTCTCACTCCAGCATGTATCAGTGTGGCAGAACGCTTCTCTGCTGCCATGGATCCCTTTTCTCGACCCTGTGATTACTTTCAGTTTGCCTGCGGGGGGACCCTCAGCAGAGGAAGGCAGCGAGGCAAGACCATTTCTCACAATATCACCACAGGGCAGGACATGAGGAGGTGGACAGGCAGTAGAGGAGGCAGAATGGACAGAGAAGCAGAAGCTGAAAGAGAGAAAGGTGTGCCTGAGAGGTTACCAGACAGACGCACGGCTTTGCTCCAGACAATAAGAGAGATCCTGGGTAAGACACAGACTGCTGCTTTCTTTCTATCATGGTACAAAACAGCCCTAAACAAAGTACTCAGCCTATCTGTCTGTACATTTTAGTGTGCTCAGTTCTAGTCATGAAAATCATCAAAATGAGAATGTGAGGTTTTGTGCTGACTGCTACAATATACTTGATTCATTCAAATAACTAAATGAAAAAACACACCTACAATTTATTTGAATATATGCTAATTTACCTGTTTGGATTAGATGCATTACACATTAATAATCTGCCTTTAGGTGCATTAGCCAAGAGTTGGAGAGCTAGGCTAACAGTTCTAGCAAACACTAGACTTAAATGTCATCCATGCTGTTTTTTTAAATCTTTTTGCTTGTTTATATAGCTAATTTTGGTTGTTTTAGAGTGCAAAAATGAAAGAAGCACCATGCAAAAGATTGGGCACCCCAAGAGATTTGAGCTTTGGGCTGGGCGATATGGTAAAAATACTATACACAATACTTATCACTTTACATGTAATCACAGACTGAAAACATCAGTAGTGACAGATCCTTAAAGACAATCATTATATTGCCCAGCTCTAGGTTGTTCCTAATCATTATTAGGAAATCACTGTTACTCTGACTCCTCAAACCTGGTCCCAACAATCAGCAGCCATGGGCTCCTCTAAGCAGCTGCCTAGCTCTCTGAACATTAAAATACTTGATGTCCACAAGGCAGGAAAAGGCTATAAGAAGAGAGCACAGCGTTTTCAGGTAGCCATGTCCTCAGTTTGCAATGTTATTAAGAATTTAGGTGGAGCAGAGATACTGTTGAAGTTCAGAGAATCAAGAAAACTTTGAGAGAACTGCTCATAGGATTGGCCCTGTTTGCCTGCAGAATTCTAAAACTGTAAAAGATATAAATGATAAAAATAAATCTTCCTTAAATCCTTTTGGGAATAAGGTCATATTTTACACACCAGGAGTACCTGTACTATAGCTTTTGTTGGTGATCATCCAGGTCCAGTGTTTGTTGGCAGTGCTAGCCTAGCATCTCCCATTCTGAACTACAAATGAGCTAATGATTTTGCAAAGATTGAACTGACATACACAGACTTATCAAAGACATCTGACCACTCACTGCATTTCATTACGACTCACTTACAGACATTTAAATAACCTTAAAGGTACCTAGATACCTAAAAGGTATATGAACATACTATGAAACCTTAGTGTGTGTGTGTTTGTTCAGAGTCTCCTATGAGGGGTGTTTCTGTGAGCAGTGTGGAGGAGAAAGCACAGAGATTCTACAACACCTGCATGGATTTTAAACCTGCACAGAGTACGAACTCAGAGCGCTTTCTCGCACTCATTCAGCAGGTAGACACACATTATACAACCGATTAGGAGCAAAGTGGATTAAAGCTGTATTCTTTGAGAGGTGAACATAATTATTTTTCTGTCCCTGTAGCTCGGAGGCTGGGCTGCATCTGGGAAATGGACTCAGCCTGATTTTAATGCCACTCTGGCTCTGTTGATGGCACAGTATAACACCTTCCCTTTCTTTAATGTGTATGTGGGTCCTGACCACAGAGAAGATCAGAACGAGGAAAGCCAGCGCTACATTCAGGTACTGTAAAACTGTAAATGCATATAGATATATAAGAGCACCCTTCCTCATGGGTCATCTTTATATATTTCATTCGAATAGAATACTATTTCTTTTTCTTCTTTAATTGTATGGCTTGGGAAATAGTTATTTTTCTTATTTTGGCCAGTAAGGACAGACACTAAAACTAGCTATCACACATACATAACTGCATTGTTTACTAGTTGTACCACACTGGGTGAATCACATCAACAAACAACCCAAACCATGCTTCCCTACTAGTCATACTAGTCACTCTAGCCTATAGGGAACCAAAGAGAGCAACATCCTCCATGGTGTGGAATGTTTATGTATACCTGTTACCTGTTTGAAACCCCATAAGGTACAAACAATCAAGCATCTCTTGTAGTTAAAAAAACAAACAAACAGAGTTGGAGTGTGTTGGGAAGGTTTACCAAACATAAGCACACCCAACACAGGAGATTCCATCACCTGTACACTGAGTAGGGAGTGTACTGATAAATTACCAACACATTAATTACTGAGCACAGTAATCTATTATCATTATCTATGGGTAAATATATCTGGAGTTGCAAACACTAATGAATCTAACCAGACTAAAGTAGCACCAAAAAGTAGTGATGGCAACTTCGAAACCCAGATTTAAAACTAAAGTGATTCATTTTGAAACGTGGTGTTTTGACACATTTCTTCAAAGTCTCAGAATGTCCTGTTTCTTTATGTCACACTGTTTCAAAACATTTCAAATGTTTCAAAAGTCTTATCGCTGATCCCAGAACTGTCATTCAACACTCTCACAAACTTTAAAAGAGAAGCAAAGCTATGTAACTATTTTATTTGGTAAAAAGTCACAAAATGTCTTGTTGTAACAAAATGTTGTTATTGGCTTATTTATTTACAAACAATTTAAATGGAAGATCCTAAAAAGACCTAGGTCTGCTGTTTGGGATCGTTATGGGGTCATTTGGGGGTCAAAGTTCATCATCATAAAAACACATTTATTTTAGTTGTTCTTAAAATAGAGGTTGTAGTTTTGACCACTGATGTCTGATGACTGTAATTCAAACACATCACAAGATGGAATCTTTTTCTGAATCATTTGTCTCATACTTATTGTACATATAAAAAGAAATAAATAGCACATACTCTCTTTTAGCCAGCTTGGATTCCATCCTTTAAAAGGTAGACTCCTCCTCCTAACTTCTCTAGGTCAGTGTTGCTAATGTGATTCATGTGGCAAAGCAGGTACACCTGTAATAGGAGCGCCTGATGAAGAGAGGGATTTTCAATACAGAGCACGTCAAGTTCGATTCTGCAGTTGAAACAAAAACATACAAAAGCGTACTGTCCTGCTAGCAAGACCTCCCATCTCTAAAAATGTCAGCGCAAATTTTCATGTAGGCTTTATCTTGATAAATTAAACACATACACATACAATTTAATTCCATGACAATAGTAGTATTTCGAAAAACTACAACCTACAGTTTGTTTTTTTTGGCTTAGGGGTGAAATGTATTGGGCTGCGACTGATGACGTTTCACTAGAACACAAGGCTGTGAGAACACATACAAATACAGACAACAACACAGATTACGAATCACCTAGAGAGTAAGAGAAACTGCTTGCACCTAACACTGGGGTTGGGAAAATGACCAAACCTCACAAAACCGGTGCACAGGGAACATTTCTGGACATCCCAATGACCAGTTCCTGTTTGTCCTTAGCCCCGAGTCTTATTTTAGGATTAGAAAGCACTGCAATCTTTCACTAGAAGATTTATATTTAAACTTTGACATTTCCACAGATTGATCAACCAGATTTTCATTTCCCCATCGACTGGAACAGCCACGCACAAAGATCCAAAATTAACACACAGGTAGGGCTGAATTTGCCTTGAGGCTGACCTATTCTGTTGGTTATATTCTATTAAACATAATGAACCATTTATGTTAATAATGCCCTTTCCTTCTTCTCTTTCTCAGTCTTTGCGTCCATTCTTCTCATCCTGTAGGCAGCTCTTGACTCTGTTGGACATTCCTTCAACTAAAACTACTCAGCACTGTGGCCTGTATGTGTCTCTGTCTTCAACCCTAGTTATAACTACCTCACCTCTTACCTACCGACTCAGCCAGAAACTCCTGTACCACAGAATCACATTGCAGGAGCTACAGGTAGACATTTCTTGGCACTCAGTTTGTATTGTAATATGCTTTGCATGTGTGTGTTACTGGACATTGACCTTTCAACAGTGTTCTCTCTCCTTTTCTCTGTAGCTGGTGGCTCCAGCTATTGATTGGCTTAATTGCCTTAAAGCCATATTTCATCCTCTTCCTGTGAGCCAATCAGATTTTGTTTTATTACATAATCTCCCTTACATCATCTATATGTCCCAGACGATCAGTGATTGGAAGCTGAAGCATGAGATGATGGGCAGGTAAATTGTGCTTTATTTCAACTGTATATCAGTTACTTTGACCTTTAGAACACTTCCACTTGAATTTGACATTATGACTGTTAGTGTACAAATGCATGTGTGTGTACATTTGTTTGCAGTGATCCGCTGCATACTTATATGATTCTGACTCTTCTGCAAACACTCATCCCTGCCCTGGACTCCAGATTCACCCAGATCATGAGTGTTTTCTCCTCAGCTATTGACAGTAGAGAGGGGGTACGTCTGTTTGAACTTCATCCTCCATAGTGTTTACTAAAGATCCCTAAATGAATAATGTTATGACTGCTGAGGTCTCTTGTGCTTCAGGAAATCCCACACTGGAGACACTGTGTTCAGCAGACCTTGAAGGGGTTTGACATGTTGCTCAGTCATGCAATCAAAGAAAATTATGCCCATGAAGAGGTATGCCTAGTAAGAATGTGATGATGTTAATAATGGATGAATGGATGGATAGAAGGTTGACTGGTGAATGAATAGATGGATGGAACCATGGATAGATGGCTGGTTAAGTTGCCTAGATGGATAAATGGATTGATGGGTGAATAGGTAAATGGGTTGATGGATGGATGGATAAGTGGGTACATGGATTAATGGGTGGTTAGGTGGCCAGATGGATACATGGATGGGTGGGTGGATTGTTAGGGGACTGCGTGGACAGATTGATGGGTGACTTGGTGGATGGAAAGATGAGAGGGTGACTGGGTAGATAAATGAATGGGTGGGTAGGTGACTGTGTTGACAGATGAATATGTTTGGTAAGTGACTGGGTAAATGGATGGTTGGGTGACTGGATGGATGGAGAGATGAGCGGATGGATGAGTGAAAAACTGGGTAAATGCATGAATGGGTGGATAGGTGGCTGGGTAGATGGATGGATAGGTTTGGTTGGTGACTGGTTGGATAGATGGATGGTTGGGTGGCTAGGGAGATGGATAGATGATTGCATTGATAGCTATGTGAGCAGATGGGTGAGTGGGTGACTGAGTAAATGGATAGATTGGTGGGTGAGTGACAGGTTTAATAGATAGATGGACAGACAGATGGGTGGGTGACTGGATGGATGGATGGAGGAATGGATGGATGGATGGATGGATGGAAGGATGGATGGTTGGATGAATGGATGGATGGATGGGTGTATGGATGGTTAGGTGACTGGATGGTTGAATGGATGAGTTGGTTACCAAGTCAATGAAAGGATGGATTTGCCCTTGTGACTAGTGCACTCCTCCTCTTTTGCCAGGCTGAAGAGTTGATGCATGACATTTACTCTGCTTTCAAGACCAAAGTAACCAACCTGAGCTGGAGAGATGAGGGAAGTCGTGATTTAGTTTTGAATAAGGTAAAAGGTAAAACTGTAATCACACATTGTGATAATCGTGAGTTCTTCACATTACAACAGATCTAAATAAAACATTTAGTGTGCTTTCTCTTTCAGGTTAAATCTCTCACTCCGAAATTGTCCACTAACACTGAAATACACAATCAGCTGAACCTCAACAACCACTATTCTGAGGTATTAATGAATAAAAAAAAAAACAACAAATCTACCTGGTATTGCATTCACAGTTTCATTCAGAACATTAAAAATAAAAAAATCTCTTTTGTAGGTGATTATGAGTGAGGAAGACTATTTCTCCAACTACCTGCAGCTGCTTATTCTTCAGCAGAAGAGGAGGCGGAAGCTGTTCTCTCACACTGCACAGCATGATATGTGAGTGTTTTCCCTATACAGTGGTCTGTGTCTGCAGTGGGCGTCCAATATATTTGTTTTACATTTGTCAAAACCCATAGCCCTAATTACAGCTACCCTTTGTATTGTGTTTCATTATGAATGGATATATAAAAATAGATTATTCTTTTTAAGCGACAATATAATTTCTTGCTCTGTGAATATTTGAAACAGTATGTCTTAAGAATGTGCTGTTTATTATCTGTTCTTTGTTCACATTGGTCCTAAAGTCAGTTCTAACCTTCACATCTGTCCCCTGTTAGGCTGTTTGTCAGTCCGTTTCTGTCTGGTAATGACATCATCATTCCAGTTGGACTGTTTGTGTCACCTCTGTTCCATCCCTCCTATCCAAGGTATATTGCTGTGAGAATGAAAACTTGAATCTCTATTTTTGTTGTTTTTTAATGGTTTACTCACTGCTCTCATAAGTGTGCCATCATTTTGATCAGAAATGGTCCAAAATGACCAAGAATCTTGTCTCATTAACTTACAATGAAAGTTAAGAATGTTTTTTGCTCCTCCAGTATTGGGGATATTGAGATATCCCAACAGCGACATTGTTTAGGCTCATGCGGCTGCCACAGGCATACACATATTTAAAATGATTTGTTCCATCTTTGCAGTACGAAGTATTTTTAACTTGCACCCAATTATGTATCCAGTCAGTGTGGAGCTTTTATGACCAAATAAAAACCAAGTTTTTATTTATTACATTTTTAAAGAGCTGTCAACTATGGAATGCTGGGATCCGTGATTGCAAAAGACCTTCTCCATCTGCTACTCCCTGATAGTAAGTCATCATTTTTGTGTAAATCACTTGTAAATGTATTAAGGGTTTAGTTCATGGATGCACCAAATGCCATAATTATCTTATATAGATCTGTACATTTCATATCACTAACAGTGATAACATGTCTCTTCTCTAGTCCTTTCCCAGTCAGAGATCCCTAGGCTGAAGAGTGAGTGTGTGTGGGCACACTATATGAGTTGGAAGGAGGGTCCAGGCAGAGATGAAACAGCTTCTCTTCTCCAACCCCAGCAGCAGGAAGTGTGGGTGCAGTACTCAGCCCTGGAGATAGCGCTACAGGTAAATGCATGCATTTCACTAAAGCTCTCACCACATATTCCACCAACCATATTCATGATTGTAGGTCTGCTACACAATCTGTTGACATCAAGTTAGCTGTCTTTAAATTGACTATATTTAATACACTATATGGCCAATAGTATTGGGACACCTGCTCATTCGTTGTTTCTTTAGTTTATGCTTCTTTTGTTGGTGTAACAATCTCTATTGTCCAGGGAAAGCATTATTTTTTTATTGTATTCAGAAACAAGAATGTTAGTGAGGTCAGGATGTTGAATGATCACCCCCCCCCCCAACATCCCAACTCATCCCAGACTCTCCAACTCATCCCAGACGTATTGAATGGAGTACCATCATATCAGAAAACACAGTTCCACTGCTTCACAGCTCAATGCTGGGTGGCTTTACCCTTCTAGCCCATGCATGGTATTAGACATGGAGCCAATAAATTCATGTTTATCTGCTCCTATTCTATTCTATTGGCAGTACTTCTCTACGAGGACTAGCCAAGCTGTGTGTGTGTGCATTTGCACACCTGTGTCAGTAATGTGTTTTTTTTTTTTTTTTTAAGTAGCTGAATGCATTTATTTGAAGGGGGGGGGCACAAACATTTGGACATGTAGTGTATTTCTTGTTATAAGACTATATTTAAGATTAATATATTTGCCAAAATATGTATTTGCAGTGTATTTGTAATAATCAGATCTTCTAATCTTCTCAATAACTTCTATTCTTTTCCCTTCCCTTCCCCACTTTGTGTCCCTCAGGCATACCATGAGAGCTTGCAGAGGCATTTAGATGATACCTCTGTGTCAGGTCTCTCTCACATCCATCTGTTTCTCTTCTCCTTCATCCAGGTACAGTACTCACACATCTCCTCTCACCAGTAAATGCACTGGCCTAACTGCTCCTGCCAAAACATCTTTAACAAAATGTGCCAAACAGTTAAACCTCATGATTTCAGTTTGTTTTGTGTAATTCTGATTTCTTTCTACATAGGCAAGCTGTGACCCTCAGCCATACCGTGCATACATGCCTTTCGAGCCCTCCTTTCTGGTGACTGTCCTGTGTAGGAATTCTGACTTCTGTCCCAAACCACTGATCTGTGAGGATACATCTCAAGAGCATCTTCTTAAGCAGTGTTAGCACCAACTACTGCTACGTTTGCAAGGAAGATGGGAGCACGGCTGTATAACGCACGGTCAGCACCCCACAGAGAACACAAACGATGCTGCTGAGAAGCCTGTTAACCTTTGGATACATGAAGGGCATTGCTGTAGGCCTCACATCAAGGCTGTTAAGTCTGGAATGGAGAGCCCACATATCTTTGTAAAATCCACAGTCTTCATTTTCTAAAATACAACGTTTAGAGCTGCTGAACGTGTCTCAGATTTTACAGTGAGATTCAGCAGTGTCTATTTTCCGAAATTGTAGGCCTGTGTACTAACTGATTAACGACTGTGTGATTTACAAGCGGAATGTAAGTAGGGTCACTACCCGTCCAGATTTTTTCCTGGATTTTCATGGATTTCAGTCCCGGGAAAAACAAATTCCTTTTCTGGACACAGAATGTCCTGACGCATGACCATTGTCATATGTTTTTATGAAGTTTAAACTGCTAATGTGGATTTCAATCCAATCAGGTAATTTCTATATAATGAAGAGGTTTGACTGCATTATCCTCTGTGTAAGGACACAAGTTTGTCTGTCAGGTGTCCAGGAATTGTAGGACTGAGGTGGCAATCAATGTAAGTGTGGAATGACCTGATGGAACTTTATGAAGATAGAGTAGAAGTTTTATATAAAGTGTGATCTTTTCAATTGTTGATTGTTTGCATTGTTATTATTTCCACAGATTTTTCAAATTTACTGCATAATGTAAGCGTTAAGGTTCAATCAACATCATGCCATAAAGATTTGTATATATAATATATATCTAAGCACCCACAGTTATTAGTTTTAAGCCTTTTGGCCTATTTTTTTATCTATACCGCAGTAATGCTGTCCTTAATTTGTGTGGCATATATTATATTTATGAGATACCACCACTGTGTTGTATGTACTAGTGGGAAACCTGGATGTTAAGATGAGCTCATACAAAAACATTTTAAAAGCATCCATCCATCCATGTAAAAAATATATATATAGATATCATATTAAAATGAAGACAATTTGGTTGCCTTTAAAGTGCCTTTAACAGAACATTACTTCCAAACAGTCAGGGGTCTCAGTTCTGCCCAACCAGATAACTGGATTCTGTAAATTATAAATAGTGTAAAATCTGGAACTAACTTTTTACTTTGAAATAGTTTCTAAAAAACATTTAAATGTTCTGTTCATTTACATTTTCATTTGAAAGGTGAGAAACTGAGTACTGTTCAGGAACAGGTTGTATTTAAAAATGAATGTTTAATGTAATACATTGTCCAGAGTGAAATTCACTTCCTTTACAAACCACAACATTTATGTTCAGGTTCAGATGGTTTCTCCAAAATAGAGCTTCGAGCTTCTATATATCGCCACTGTCCCACCAGAACCTCTCAATGTTTCCGTTTTAGACATAATCAGCTTGACAGTTCATTTTGTGTTAAAACTTCCTGATGAACAGACCAATAGAAAAGCACCCAAACGACTTGGAATACGATTATGTCACTCTATATATATATATATATATATATATATATATATATATATATATATAATTATTTTTTTTCCTTTCTTTTTTTATTATATATATATATATATATATATATATATATAAATAAATTTTTGCCTTTTTCCTGTAAAGGTACATATTTGGTGATATGAGAATTTTGCGTGACTGCGACAATAATGTATGCTTATATAATAGATGCTAAGACAGATGTCTGATGCGAAGTAAACCGTAAAGTGAAAAAAGTTATTCTCCTGTGAAGTTGCAATTTAGAAAACACAGGGGGTTTTTACTGAATATATAAAAATGCCTCTGGAAACATGAGCGCAGAAGGCTGGGCAGAGAAAGGCGTGCAGCTGAGCGCACAGCTGTGACGCACAACTGCGGCGACGTGCCTCAGTCTGAAAACAAGATGGCAGCACACGCAGGAGACAAGCGTGGTCTGGAGCATTTAGACGAATATGAACCGAAACCAGCGAAACAGCAGCGAAACATCCATGAGAAAATGGCACAGAAGCGACTGGTTGTTGTTTTGGAAGGAGCTACTCTGGAAACCGTAAAGGTAGGAGAGAACTACCGAGCAGTGCAGAAGTAGAGCTGCTGTTCAGCTTTGGCTTCAGAGAGGTAGTGCTAGCTGGCTACTGGCTTACAGAAGCAGAACATGAGCAAAGCAGCTTCTTTCTGATTACTTGTGATTAAAGTGCGTTACATGCTGCAGCTGGTCAGTATTTTTTATTTGTATGTTAGTTATGTGGTGTTATTTGTTCATGAATGGGTTGACACTAGTCTTTACATTCATGTTGGAGCAGAACTCTTCATCAGACACCACTGGAATGGTTTTGATTTAGCTAATGCTGTTTTCTTAAAGGTTGGTAAAACATTTGAGCTGCTGAACTGCGACCAACATAAAAGTATGATCATAAAGAGTGGACGGGACCCCGGTCATGTTCGTCCAGATATCACACATCAGGTAGATCTGTTTTCTTTAACCCTTTCTTAGAGGTGTTTCTCCAATAACACTTAATGTATTGTTTACTTTATCATTTACTGAGCTTTGGTACTCAGATAATCACAGTTATATATTTATATATGCTCACAATGTTTATTTTTTTTTCATGATAAAACTAATGATCAGTGTATTTCATTGTTGTTGCCGTAATTGAAAACCTTCTTATTTACTCTCATTTAGTGCCTACTTATGTTGCTGGACAGTCCATTAAACAGAGCAGGACTGCTGCAAGTATACATTCACACAGAGAAGAACGCTCTGATCGAGATCAATCCCCAGACACGGATTCCCCGTACCTTCCCTCGTTTTTGTGGACTTATGGGTAAATTACAACAGCAATTCACTGCACCAAATCTGATACAGATATACTAAAATATATATAAAATTGTTTCCCAGCAAAAATGAGGTGTATACAGTTATCCTGCTTGCTCCACATATAGGTGATGGACCAAGGCATATTTTGTGTCTAAAGTTAGTTTATTTAGTTTTGCACTAGTGTAATTGGAGGCCAACATAACAGGTTTTTTGTGTAATCCCAAAAAAAGACGTGTGATCCACATTTGAGGCAAACTGTGTAAATTTGTTTCATTTAATTGACTTGATGTAAAACATTCTTTTAAACCCACACATGCTGGAGTAGGGACACGCTGAATAAGGTTTTAATGATCCATGATTGGAAGGGTGCATACCTAATGGTACAAAACTGCATTCAAAAAAACATTGTAAACTGACCTTTCAGTCTTGCGGAGACCCTTATTACATGTGAGGACACATTATTTGGTCTTTCTACAAGACTATTATTAGCTCTTAAAGAGAGACTAAATATTGTAGCCTTACTGAGAGTTGGAATAGAAGATTGCATTGCATTGAAGTTTTGTACCCCCACACTAACACGCTGCTGGTTTTCTCTTCTCAGTACAGCTCCTGCATAAGCTGAGCGTTCGAGCGGCTGACGGACCCCAGCGCTTGCTGAGGTTGATTAAAAACCCTGTTTCAGACCACCTGCCTCCAGGCTGCCCACGTTTTGCCACATCTTTCAAAGCAGGAGATGCAGTCTGTCCAAGAACCATCGTCCCTAAAGATGGTCCTGCTGCTGTTGTTATAGGGGCCTTTGCACACGGAGCAGTAAGTTTACCACCACCAAATACTGTATGATGTGATAACACTGTTCTTGGGTAATAGCTGGTGTGTGTGCGTGCGCCATGTCCATTGACAGTAAGTCAGCTCACTCATCATGATTCTTCTGTCTGCATTTCTAGGTGAATGTGGATTACACAGAGAAGACTGTGTCCATCAGCAACTACCCTTTATCTGCTGCCCTGACATGTGCCAAAATGTGCTCTGCCTTTGAGGAGGTCTGGGGAGTGTTGTGACCAAAAAAGGATGAAATAAGCCTTTGGACTTGAGGCTAAGTGTGTCGGTCTAAAGACACATGCGGTGTAAAGAGTGACTTGTTTATTGTGCTGGTGTTACATTTGAGAGCAGTACATTTGTAACAGTCCACCACTGATGCAGGCATTTGCTTTCTGTGGACGTCCCACAGAATTTTTTGTATCTTTATAAGTAGGTGTAACATTGTTCATGTTTAAAATATGGAATATTTTCAGTGTACAAATAAACCTTAATTTGAAGGTTTTTAATCTTGTGATTTGCTGTTTGTGTGGACAATAGACACAAGTAAACGCAACACCAATGTACATTTTGCAGATTTAGCCTTTTATTCAACTTTTCTAAATTGGGCTGGATTAAGATGGTATAAATAGAGAAATATCTGATAAGCCCATGCTTGCAGTATAACTAGATTCTGCTGTTTTTTTTGTTTTTTTTTTAAATCTTGCTTAATGCAGCTCTAATGTCCTTAAATGCTATTTTTTAAGAGCTTTATATCTGGTTTTGGTGACAGATGTTCTTGCTTTTGTAGAATTCTTCCTTTCTTGTGACTGACCTTTGTTTGTAAGCTTAACACTTTTTCTAGTGGCCTTTGGGCTCCGTGTTGCAGCCGGGGCCTCTCTTCTCTGCAGCGTTTTCTTCACTTTATCAGTTGGTTTAGGCTTTTTGCTTGCTCTTTTCACCGTTGCCCTGGTCACACTTTTATCTGTCAGTTTCTTCAACAAGAAATATAAGGCACAGACAATAAAAGCACAAGCAGTTGTAATAGGCAGTTTGTTATAATTTCAGTTGAACGGTTACTCAAGCCAGTTACTTTTTATTACCTTCTTGTTCATTTTAAAAGATCCTGTGATGCCATGTCCTGAAGTTTGCACTATGGATTCTTTTCTGATCAGTCCTCTCATGGCCAAGTTCACCTTGGTGTTGTTTTTGGTCACATCATAGCCGCCTGCGGCCAGAGCCTGCTTGAGCTCTTCCATAGACATGCCTCCTCTTTGCTTGCACTGGGAAATCACCTCCAAAATGAGGTTGGGCACCCGAGGAACACCTGCTTCTGTCCTCGTCTCTGAGGCGTTGATCTTGACTTTTTGCTTCAACAGGTGACCTGGGCCAGCTTTTTCAAAGAAATGTGGAATGTAGAATATTGTTTATTACGAGCAATTCAGTGTTTCTTTAAGGCACCCAGGTGATGTGTACTATTACTTTTTGCAAAATGATTTACTTTTGAGAGCTATCTAGTGATTCAGAGACAATACAACAGCAGCTCTAAAGTGTAAAAGAAAATATAAAAAGCAAATAGCTTATTATTCAGGTAAGTGATTTACATAATAAAGGTCATCAAGAATCAGAGGCTCTGAAATGACCCTCGTTCCAGTTGGCAGGGATGCTCTGAACAGTAATGTGTTAGTTTTTGTTCTAAATAGAAAAAAACAACAACAGTTAATTACTTGATAATTGGTCAGATCTCTTCATTTTGCCTTTATGGCTCTCTTGGACGACTCGTTTCAGCATCTGGCCGAGACGCCTGGCTCCTGCTTTTCCTAGTCCCCGACCTCCCACCGCCTGTGTGCTCGCCTCAGGCTGCCCGTTATCGCCTGGCCTACTCCGCCTCCTATCGCGCTCTCCCCGCTTTTTACGGCCTGCTTTTGTCATGTTTCAACACTAACGCCTCCGTGCGACGGCAGTAGCGCTCTGACTGTAATCATAGGCAGGTTAGTAATCTTACACTATAACGGAAATATGTCAAATGATCAGACTGTTTGATGTTTACAAACAAACGGGAAGAACAGACGTTCTAGAACCGCTGCACGAGACTGGATTTCCGTCCTCATCCGGTTCCAGAGAGGAAATACACTACCGCCAGTCCCAAGCACAGAGAGGGAAGAGGGGCTGCGCAGCACAGGACAGGGCAGGACTCTTCAACACCAGTGTAGAAATACAGTTCTACACACACACACACACACATTACTTTAGCACACATCATCACACTTATCAATTTTGTATGTTAAATAAACAGTAATTGTGATTTGACCAAGAGTGCCCAAACTTTTGCAGGGGTGTCCTGTATTATATATGTGCCGCCAGCAGGTAGGTAAAGAGGTATATGCACCCCATGCACGGATTGGTTTATTCCTACACAAGAAGCTTAAAGTTCAAAACCCCTCTCCCGTTCAGTCTCCTGTCACAAGTAACAAGTACACTATATGTCCAAATGTTTGTGGACACCCCTTCTAATGAATACGTTGATCTACTTCAAGTTGCAACCGGAACAGGACTCTCTGGAGCAGATGAACATGAACCTGTTGGCACCATGCCTAATAAAAGGCTTAAACTAGGTCCTTACAGCAGTGCTCCAAAATCTAGTAGAAAGTCTTCCCTGGACACTAGAGACAGTTACCCTATCAAAAGCCAAATAAACTATTTTCTAATGCCCTTGATGTAGAAAGAAAAAAGGATGTATAAGTAGGTGTCCCAATACTTTTGCCCATCTAATGTCCGTAGAACTTTACAGGCACATGAATGAATGTGGAATGTAGCTAATGAATAACACCTAAATGAATGTACATATCTGTAAAGTCATCATCTTTATATTATCTTTTTATTATCCTAAACTCCACGTTACAAAATCTTTCTAACAACTGTATATAAACATATTTCTAATGGCCCAGTAATAAGGCAGCATGTATGTTCACTAACATGAACAAGTATTATTAACATTAATGGGGAGTTCAGCCATCAGTGGTGTTCCTGCACAGCCTCTGCATGGGTCGGTTCGGCACTGTGGCCAGCGTTCTCTGCTGATTCAGTCACGTCCAGCATACTGTCATCTTTTGCAGATCTTTGCTCTGTCGCTGCCGTTTCAGCGTCTGATTCGTCACTGACTCCGGGGCCTTGATCCTGTGCCTCAGCTTTCACCTTCTCCAGTTCCTTGTGGTCAAGTGTGTAGTGACATACCATGCTGGCTCTCCCGCACATATCCCCTTCATTTAGAGACAGCACCTCAATGCCATGGGGGCCGGCCTCCCCTTCTTTCCTCTCTGAGAGAAATGTTCTCTGGAGCATGAGCTTCTTTGTGGTGTGGCACTTGTACCTGTGTGAGAACAGATAACGATACAAACATTACCGTGCTGGTTTATGATAGAAATATGAATCATATACTTCGGTTTATCTGTAATTATTAAGTATTAACAAAGATTTTTATATCAATCGGTGCAAATGGTTAAAGACTAGAAAACATGTTCGACAGTGTAAAAGAAAAATGAATCTTATTAGTTAAACACGGTGGAGGTAGTGTCTTGTCCACCGGAGCATTCTGTCTGCCAATTTAGAGAAACACACTGCCAACAATACATAAGACTTCACTGAGGAGGGGGAAAGTGGATGGTTTCAGACTGGCCAAATCGATCACAAAGACCATAATCCAATAGAGCATGCATTTCAACCACTGAATAGGACTCTCTGGAGCACATGAACATGAACTTATTGGCTCCATGCTTAATGCCATGCCCAGGTTACTAGGAACTGTGCTCTCTGGAATAATGGTGCTCCATCCACTACTTTTGGGGTGAGGTGGGTTCTAGTAGAAAGCCTTCAGTGGGCAGTAGAGACGGATACTTCACCAAAGCTGAATAAACTCTTTTCTACTGCCCTGGATTTAGGAAGAAACTGAACAAGTAGGTGTCCCAATACTTTTGTCTATATAGGCATTGCCTGAGGAGGTGGGGAAATACTTTTGCTCACCTCCAACTGTGTGGTCTGCCTCCATGCTCCAAGCTGTTTAACAAATGTGGTGGTGTAGCTGTATAAAAACACAAACGTCTACCTGAGTGCAGGGATGGAGGTGGGATCCTCAGGGTTCTCCGAGTCCTCCTGGAATAACACGCATGTCCCCACAGCATCCTCGTACTCTCCTGCGAAAACGTAGCGGCCGAGCTGTAGCATAGGCTGCTCAGTGTCCAGCCCGACCACCTTACACCAGCCCTCACACTTCCTCAGCGCGTCCGAGTCGATCACCCCCGACAGCTCGGCCACCACCAGCTGCTCATCCTCTTCCCATTGGTCCTCCATCGAGGACTCTGTCAGTCCGCTAAGTTGTGTGGAAACCCCCGTGGAAGACCCTCTGTACGAGCCCTGCTAGAGAAGACGAGCACACATGTTGTTGGTGTCGTCAGAACTGCGCGACGGAAGTTGTACCCATCGGTCTTCCTCTGCAGTTCAACGTGTTGGAGGAAAACTCACGTGTGTGTGAGTGTGTGTCGTGTTGAAAAAGTAGAATCGCTTAATCGAAGTGCTAAAACAGTGCTTTTAATAACTCAGACGGAGTTAGTGGAGGAGTCGGGATAATTCAGGAAAGTAGAGGTAGGTACAGCTCAGTTGTTTAGGATATCTTTCAGAGAGCGTCAAATCGTCGTCTTCAGCAGCGAGTTAGCTGTTAGCGGCGTTTCTCAGCTTTTCTCTTGGTTTTGCAAAGTGAGAAGAATGTTAATGTGCACAGCTCTTTATAATGTATCGCCAAAAAAGACATCTGATATTAAATTATATGGTTTGGTTGAGCTGCATGTTTAGACCACATGCTCGCCAAGTGGGAGCCAGAGGTGTGGAGATTAGCTTCAAGTCAGGCCAAAAAAAGTAATCAAGTAAATGTAATGTTTGCAGTGTATGAAGCCCCTAAAGTATGAAGGGGAAAGTAATACTTAAGAGACCTCGACTTAACAAATCGTTTCCTGAAATGAATAAATTGTCCCCTCAGTTTGAAGAGAATGCTTTGAATAACTTTAATAATTGATTAAACTGAATGAATGTTGTATTTTTTCGAGGGTACAAGTTTAACTCTCAGAATATGAGATATTAAATTATTTTTCTTAATTCTTTAGTCTCTGTGGCCCCATCATCTACCATATTTAAAATGTAAAATGCAATAGACTCTTCTCTTTTAGGAATCATTTCCCTATGATAATATTGACAAATTACATTTTTTACAAAAATGACAACGCTTCTAAATGTGAGAGCTGCACAAATCAACACAGATGCTTTCACCAAAATAAACACAACACACACACAAAAAAACTTCAGTGTTAAATGTAAATAACTGAATTGCAAAAGTAAAAATACATTGAATTGTGTGACTAAATAAATGCAATTACTATACACCTCTTTAAAATGCTGTTTTCAGTCATTTATCTTTTCTTTTCCCAGTAGTGGTAGCTTAATGTGGTATCTTAAAAAAATCTCCAGCCGTTTTTGACTTTGACATAATCCAGTATGGATTTGACGGTTGTCATTTACGTTGCTTCAAAATGTCATGGTGAATGGATTTTTTTCACATTGTTTAGTGAGAAAACACAAAGGAGGAGCATAAGTTTCTTATTTAAATAGATTTTTTCACTCTTGGTGATCTAACAAATTCTATGCCTATACATGTCTAAATCTTAACACTCTAAAAACATCATTTTATTTGTAATAATCTTTTCTGTTCATTTTTTGTTTAAGTATACATCTACAGGGTCAGTCATGGGTAGGAAAATTGACCCCACCAACAAGGTGAAGCGAGGACCTGGAAGGAAGGCTAGGAAACAAAAGGGGCCAGAGACAGAGCTGGCCAAATTTATAGTGGATGGTATGAGAAATTCTGCGACTACACATTGTGTCGTACTGTGTAATTACAAATTGCCAAACGCACAATCAGAAACTGTACATTTATTGCATTTTTTGGTAACTTGATTCTAAACATTCTGATTATTTCAGAGGATGGGCCTAAAAAACTGTCCAGCAGAGCAAAAAAACGGTAAGATGACCTTTTAGAAATCAGCTTTCATGATGAAGACATGTTGTTAATGTGTTCACTTTTACAATGTATTCATTTACTGATGTTGTGCAGTGCTGTGAAGAGATCTCAAGTCGCATTGACACCCAAGGAGAAAAAACAACCCAAAAAAGGTACAAACTGAAATTTCTGTATCTTTTTATCAATATCCATATTGCTAATCCAAAACGTTCATCTAAAATAATACTTTTTTCCCTTGATTATCCTTCCAAGGGTTTTCTGATGAGAATAGTGAATGGTTGACACCAGCAAAGCGAAAACGTAAACTTGAACAGTCAGAAGGAGACGAGGATAGTGACAGTCAGTGGGAGGATGAGGAGGACCTGGATGAAGAGGAAAATGAAGAGGTAGCAGCCAGTGAGAATGAGGATGGGGATGATGAAATGGTGGATGACTATGGCGCGATGGAGGACAGCAGTGAAGGAGAGAAAGAAGAGGGAGCAGACAGTGATGGAGAAGAGGTGTGTAA
This sequence comes from Salminus brasiliensis, assembly GCF_030463535.1. NCBI lineage: Eukaryota > Metazoa > Chordata > Actinopteri > Characiformes > Bryconidae > Salminus > Salminus brasiliensis. Next base: position 15,471,928 of record NC_132882.1, on the reverse strand, counting down.
AAATGTTCTCTGTATGTCTGAACAGAGTCCAAACAGAAGTGTCAAAACCTTTGTCACATCTAGTATCTTTGCTTTCTCAGCTGCTGCCTATTGAACGAGCTGCTAGAAAACAAAAAAAAATGCAAAAGGCAACAACACAGGAAAGTGATGATGATGAGGAGGAGGAGGAGAGTGAAGATGAAAAAATGGATGACCAAGAGGATGAGGACGAAGAGGACACCGTGCAGGTGAATTTGGATGGGGTGGACAATTTTAAACTCCCTGGTGCAGCGGAGAGAGACAAAGAGGGTGAGTCGTACTGAATTGTGACCTTTAAAATAAGTCAGTAATAGCTTAATTTGACCCCAGACTTTTCATCCTAATCATCTGTTTGACCTCTTACTCATTACATCTCTCCTCCTGTAGGACTTATACCCCTAGACCTGCAAAGCATCCACCAGAGGATTAAAGACAACGTGGATGTGCTCTCTCACTTCAGCGAGAAGAGGGAGGAGGGGAAAGAGAGAGCCGAGTATCTCTCCCTGCTGAAGTCTGACATGTGTACTTACTACAGCTACAATGACTTCCTCATGGGCAAACTCATTGAGCTGTTTCCACACTCTGAGGTGTGTGCATAAAGAGCTTAAGATTAGAAGCCTACATTCCTGTTTTAGTCCCACACATTCCTCCTCTAAGGATGTGTGGCTATGCTAACAGGATATATCAACTGTCTGTCAAAGTCTGAAGGGGTAGATAGCCACACGCGCTGCCTCTATATGTACTGGCAGAACATCAATAAATATTAACTACTACTAGGAACATGATTTTGTTTTTCAGTTGGAAATCTGTTTATGAAGCAAATTCTTAAGTGCTTTCTCTGCTTGCGCACATTTCTATTTTAGCTTGTGGATTTTCTGGAGGCCAATGAAATCCAGAGGCCTGTCACCATTAGGACCAATACTCTTAAAACCAGGAGGAGAGACTTGGCTCAGGTATGAAAAATCATCACCTTCAGAAAACTATTTGAAATAAAAGAAACAAATACATGTGGTTTAATCAAACTTTGTTTTGTTCACATAGGCTCTAATCAATAGAGGTGTAAATTTGGATCCTTTGGGGAAATGGTCTAAAGTAGGCCTGGTCATCTTTGACTCCTCAGTTCCCATAGGTGAGTCCATTTAGCAGTTGTTTAGGGGCATAGTATTTCATCAGTGCTTCTAAAGAGTAACTTTTAACATTTTTGAAACTTCCTTTTTGTCTGTCTGACTCAGGTGCAACTCCTGAGTATTTAGCTGGACATTACATGCTGCAGGGAGCGTCTTCACTGCTGCCTGTAATGGCGCTGTCTACCCAGGAGGGGGAGACCGTGCTGGACATGAGTTCAGCTCCAGGAGGCAAGACCACTTATATGGGTGAGAACACTACTGATTCTGACATTTTCAAATGTCTTTGAAAAAATATATATATTAAAAAAAAAAAAAATCTTAGATTTTTTTTATTTCTGGCCTTTTAGTGTTTTGGTCAAAAAATACTTTCATATTCAGATATTTACATACAGTCCATGTCATTTTGAAAAGAACCTGAGGATGCTACAAAGCTTTATGTGCAAGAACTTATCAATTGATGGAAAAAAATAGTCTGATTAATTAGTTCGTTTGATGCCATTTTGGTTCCCCATTTTGGTCATGTGGTTGTAAAGATTGCAGTTTTTGTTTTTTGTACAACCCAAAAAGTAGAAAATGTCCAACCTGCCTTGTGTCGATAGTCTAAGCTGGTGGAGGTGGTGTAATGGTGTGGGGAATTGTCATATCACGCTTTGGGCCTGTTAATACCAGTCCTCCATCACATGAAATATACAGCCTGTTTGAGTATTGTTGCTAACCATTTGCGTCCCTTAATGGCCATTTAACTATGTCACAAAGCAAACGTTGAAGAATTGATGCTGTTTGGAGAGCAAGCAAAGTCCCTACCCAGAATGTGTATGTTCTTAATAAAGTGCTTAATAAAGAACATATAATTTTTGTCTATTTGTGGTAGGAGTCAAAACAAATGCCTGAATATATCAGGGTCTAGGTTTTATGTTCATTGATGAGGCTTTTCAGGTTAAGTGAAGTTCTTATCTGAGCATGGGATTTAATCTGTTGAATGCCTTGTGTTTTGTATCTTCTAGCCCAGTTGATGAAAAACACAGGTGTGATAGTTGCTAATGATGCCAGTGCTGAGAGACTGAAGAGTGTTGTGGGGAACATCCATCGCCTGGGTGTTACAAACACCATCATCTGTAACTATGATGGCAGACAGTTTCCCAAGGTCTGTTCCTGATGTTTTAGTAGTCCTGATGATTCACTTTTTGAATCCTCTAACCCCTTTTTATTTATTTATTTATTTATTTATTGTTAATGACAGGTAATGGGAGGTTTTGACAGAGTGCTGTTGGATGCTCCTTGCTCTGGCACAGGGGTCATCTCCAAAGACCCAGCAGTGAAAACCAGCAAGGTAGGACTTTAAAAATGTATGAGGTATCAAGCGATTGTCACTATGATGTTTATCACAGAGTAGTTCTTGACGGTTCATGAACATTGTATTGATTTTGTTTATGGTGAGTAAGTTGCTATTGGCAGATACTGACCTTTTAGAAACTCCCATACTTCCCATTTAAAAGCTTCTGCGATTGGAGGGTGACTCAAGTCTTTACTTATTTTTGCTTTTGATTTTATATAAATGAAATGAAGTTATCAGGATTAATACAGACCAAGCTTAACTTAACCACTGAGCTACACTTGCAGACAGATTAGAATCTGGAAATATTATTATATATGTACATAAAGTGTAAAACATTTTTACATGTTCAGTATGGAAGTAATGTTCCTACCTGCAATCACTCCTCTTGTTGACCCTTTCACTCTTAGGATGATTCAGATATTCAGCGCTCAGCTCATCTACAAAAGGAGCTGATTCTGGCAGCCATTGACTCTGTGAATGCGGACTCACAGACTGGTGGATACCTGGTCTACTGCACCTGCTCTATTATGGTAAGTTTATCCAGCTAGCTTTAACATTCATGATCACAGTGAAGGGAAAGGTGTATAACAAGGCTGTAGATGCCAGTCCTTTCTTTCTAAATATACATGATGACATTTGTTTGATTTACATCATCTTCATGCTTTATGGAGTAATGCTGATAAATATAAGTTTGTAGTAAGGAATAATGAATTAAACAGTAATTGAGTGAAAAGTTATTTCCCTAAAAAACAATAATGGAGGTGTTAAGAGGTTTAATATGACATTCTGTGTTATGGAAAACACAGCAGCAGAAATATCATGTCAGATTTTCTACAAGGCTTGCTCTACAAAGACTAGGTAAAGTGGTACATTCGGCTACACATCTTGCCTAGTCTTTGTAGAGAAAGCCTTGTACAGTGGTACTGTGTTCTCTGGAATTATGGATTTTTTAAAATTAGGTGTGGTATCGTCCAACATCCTGGCATTCTTGTCCCTGAACACAAATACGTTCTCACAGCAATTAACCAAAATCTAGTAGAAAATCCTCCCTGGACAGCAGAGACAGTTACTCCAACAAAAGCAGGATAAACTCTTTTAATACCCTTGATTTTTTGAAGAGGCGGTGAATGAGCAGGTGGCCCAAATACGGTAGTCCATATAAATGTACTTTTCTGCCCTGCATATATTTAAATGTATATATAAAATCTTCCATCTAAACTGAGTCTCAGGAAATGGCTACATGTTTGAGAGAGATTAAACAGTTCTACAATTTATTACAATTTATTAATACATTTTTACATCAAACCAAATCTTAATTAATTAATACAATCATATTGACTGGTAGAAATATTAAGACTGGTAGAACTCACCTGATAGATGTTTTTTATTTTTTATTTTTCGAGGAATCAAACGGCTTCTGGTTAAATGAAACTGTTCCAACATTTGTCATGTAGCCCTGTGTTCATTGAGAATCATTTAAGTCTACCTGTTGCACAACACAACCCTCCCACACACACCTACCCATGCACAAAGATTAATCTGTTTTAATTGAATATTTGATTCATTGAAACAAACAGTTTAAAAGACACAGTTTGATAAAATGAACCGAACATCCCATCACTATGAAGGGTCCTGATATTAATCATTATATGGGGTCTGGGCAGGTCACAGAAGCCCTTTGGCGTTTAGGTATGAAAACATCTGAGCCATGACTGATGCGAGTTTGAATCTCTCAGCGGAGGAGAATGGAGGGAACATAACTCTATGCATCAAGTACTCTTACTGCAGAAAGCAGCCTATGTGAAGTTAGTGTGTTTGATGTAGTGCAAAGTCAGTGACCTAGGCTAGAAATTGGCAAGTGGCTCGAAGAGATTAATAGGTCACAACTACCCGAAATAGCTGAGAGTGACGCAAATTTGGTCCTTTTGCGTAGTGATGACAGCTGGGGATGGGCCATGCCACTTTGGGATATGGAGCAGGACTCATAAAAAAAAATTTAAAGATCAGAGAATACAGCTGAACAGCTGCGTTACATTGAGCTGTTTTCCTCTTTCTATTGCCAAAGCTCTTATAATGCTGCTGTCCTCAAACTGAGGAAGTCCCAAATAAGAAAGCCATTGGTGAATGTTAGAATATTCGAGACGGCTGCATGAGTGAGTTTTCTTCCTGTGAACGGTTGGTGAATTTAGGCCCATTGGCAGTAACACAATGTGCAGTGCAAGAAATAACTGTGGGTCAGCTTCCTTTTGGTTTGTTCAAAAGAAAAATCGATTAACTTTGGTTACAAGTAGTTTCCAAATGGCTTCTTGTTTTAATAGCATTTTACAAACTTAATGAACAGTCAATGTTAAGAGCCTTATTCAACACTCTCTATAATCCTAGTAGGATAATCCTCTACTTTCTTAAATGTATTGATTCTGGAGAAAGTTTGTTGGACCATGGACGCTCATTGCCAACCCCTACAACACACAGACCAAAGAGATTCCACCTCAGCAGACAGGACAACATGTTCGCTTTGGCTGCATTCACACAAAATCCTTCCTGCAGTGTTTATTTGGGCTTTAGAACATATCGGCTGTGAAACAATTAGAAAATGGTTTTATTTCTCTGGATCTTTGTTCTTACTAACACCGCTCCCTCTCTTCATTCACTCCACTGCTGTCTTTTTCTCTGTTTAAACAGCAACCCATAAATCCTGCTTAAAGCAACCTAATGTGACAAAGTCTGTCTCTTGTAACTGGCTAGTTCTCACGGTCATTGGGTGCGGAGTAGATTTAGGGCAAGCTGTGAAATTCAGGCACAAGAACAGCTCGACCCTCAAATATGACTTTATTTTTATTTTATTTTTTGCTCTTTGTCTTTGTGGTCGTAAAACACTTTATAAACATATGAACAAATATCCATGAGATGGCATTTGAGCAAACAACACCACAGTAAGTGATGTAGCTAACATTAGCTAGGTTGTGAGTTATAAGCAAGTCCAAGATCTCTAGTAGTTCTCTAGTATCTCTTTCCTTTTGAGCAAGCCAAAAGAAAACCTAACTCGTACTGAGAGGAAGAAACCTTGAGAGGAACCAAGGTTTAAAAGGGGAACCCATTCTCCTCTGGTTGAACTTCTTTTTTAATGTTTGTTTTTTAGGTCTCCTCTTTGACTGTTCCTTTGCCATCTCTCTTTCTTGACAATATGTGTAGCAAGTGGCATGTGCCTTTCAGTTCAAGCCACATTATTTCCCATTTACAAATACAGGACTGTCAACTACAGCTAGTGGGCCATGGGGATATTTGCTGAACTTGACAATGTATTTGATTAACATTTGCTTACTGCATCTTTAAGCAACCCTGTGTCCTTTCACCATGCAGTCAAGATATATCGTGTGGCCCTAATGTACAGTAAAGTGACCAACAGTGGTTGGCTGTGTTTTAGGTGGAGGAGAATGAGTGGGTGGTGGACTACGCCCTAAAGAAGAGAAATGTTAAACTGGTTCCCACAGGATTGGACTTTGGCAAAGAGGGCTTCACTAGGTACTGTAGTCTCACACACATACAATACAGGCCTTCTAACCTTTTCCTCAATCCTTTTAGAATCCTTCCGATTTGAAATTTTTGCAGCTAAACTGAGTTCTCTCCCCAGATTTAAAGAGCGACGATTCCATCCTTCACTCAAGCTTTCTCGGAGGTTCTACCCACATTCTCACAATATGGACGGCTTCTTCGTGGCAAAGCTGAAGAAGTTCTCGAACGCCATCCCCACTGCACCTGCAGACAGCAGTAAGATTAAGGCTTTATGTTGTAAAGGTAAACAGATTCAGTCTATTTCTTCTTTACTAATGATTTTAAATCACTTTCTCTACACAGAAGAAGAGCAGCCCACTGAATCAGAAACTCCAGTTACATCAGCAGAAACCAGCAAAGCCAGCAAACCAGCAAATGGCAAAACTGAGCAAAAGAGCAAAGGTCCGGGACAGGGGAAAGTGGAGACCAAGCAGTCAAAGACCACCATCGGCAGCAAAACACAAAATCTAATTTCCAAGAACAAACCAGCAGTAAAAAGTAAACCATTAAAAGGCGACGGCCCCAAAAAGAGGAAATTGGCCACAATGGATGAAGAGCCTTCCAAGGAGAAGCTTAAAGTACCAAAAGTGGACAGAGAGACACCAAAAAAGTCTGTGACAGAGAAAAAAGAAGGGACCCCGCTTAAGAAGACAAACAAGAAGAAGAACCTTTTGCAAAAACAGAGTAGAATGGGGAAAAACAAATTTAAGACCTTAAAAAAGATGCTGAAGAAACAAGACGCTGGACCGTAGAATGTGTTGCGTTATCTTAGAGCATATACAAGAGCAGCTCTCAACTTAGTGTGATTCTGGTGAGGACAGAAGATGGCTGATGCTATTGACTTTAGTGTCTATCTGTCATATTGACACCTCCTCCTAAAGACATTGTGCACAACTGTGGACAGAATGCTTCTTTTAAAAGACTTCTGTGTTTATGGGTGATAATCACAGAATCATTCAGGACATTCGTTCTGTTAAAATCAAACCTAGTATATTACGAAGTGAACAGTATGTGAATATAAATGTCTCTATATGTGTATGAACCTGATTTCATACAGATTGTTCCGTCACAGCTCTCCGGACGACTGGGGGGAAATGCATGCATTCTGAAAGTCTGATGTAAAGATGTTCTTTTCTAACTGTAAAGGTTTAAAGGCGTTTTCACATGGTTTACATTGTTTCTGACACATTGGCAAAATAAACTTTAATACCAGAGTGGATTTTTCTTTAAACACAACCTGGTGTTGTACCATTAAAGGTCTGAGAGTTTTTTTTTTCTTTTTTTAAATACTTAATTGTGGGTTAAATATAAAAGTTATATTTGAAATAATATCTATACTGTAGATATTGTAGTCTTGTTTTGCTTGATTCCAGCTATTTGAAGGGTGAGGGCAGGTGACTGAGATGTTTACTTTATTAAAAATACAGCTGTGTTCTTACTGTTTCCTTTTACTTTAAAACCTTAGGTAAAAATTAAAGGTATGGAG